>NC_057812.1:325157416-325457416 GCF_018294505.1 Triticum aestivum
GTTAGGCTGGATGGTAATACGAGGCAAAGTTTTACCCTAGTTCGGATCGGACCCTTGCAGTTGAAGAAAGAGCCTACTCCTGGTACTGTATATTAGTGATAGGGGTGTGTACAAAGTAGACGTGAATACCAGGCATTGTGCGTGTGTGTATACTATCGACGAAATATCCCCCAAGCTTGTATAACATACTAAGGGCCTAGGGTTACAAATCATATATAGTCGGCTTATCACCAGTGGGGATAGAGTCCTTCGTGACTCTGGTAGCTTCGTGTTGTACGCCGAGTCCTCCACATGGGTCTTCGTATAACACGTCTCGGTCCAACCTATATGTGGTGCAGGATGGAACCGACCCATGAGTCTTCATGTTGACCCACCACAACTAGAAATGATGTGCCCACCACACCACACACGCATTTGGTCACTAAGAAAATAAGCATATACAATAGTACAATGGTATCTAGCTCACGATACATCTCCATATTTTGTTGATGACACTGATGGACTTTGCATTTGATGCGTGCTCCGTATTTTGTTAACGACACTTACGGTCATTGTATTTGAAGCGAAAGCACGATGTGGTCACTGGACTTCAGAATAAGCTCATCACGGTCACCACATACATTTTGTCGTGCTAACCAACATGTGGTTGGATGGTTAGAGGACAGTGGTTTCTCGAGCCCACCAAGGTTAAAGTCCCGGTGCTCGCATTTATCTTGTGTTAATTTCAGTATTTTCCAGTGATGTACGTTCAGTGGGAGGAGACGTTCCACTCGACTACGAGGCACCTATGGTGACTTCGTAAAATCTCAAGATCATATATGCTCGCCCACTCTCTCGAAGGTGCTCATAGGGGTAGGGTTCATGTGTGTGTGCTTATAGTGGTGAGTGCTTGTGCGTATATATGAGCCCTTGTGTCTGTACCGTGTTAAACAAATACATATCATGATTATACGGTCACTGGCTCACCCGTACAACTCCGTATTTTATTGATGACACAATCAATTGACCAGTCAAACATTCCACGCAGCGCAACTAGTGTTGCACCATTCGGGCGCGTAACCGTGGGGCCCACCTGTCAGCCCGTATATGAAAGAAAGAAATGGTAGTTTGAGTCTGTATTGTATTAATAAAATAGGAGTACATTTTAGGGTGATCATACGGTCACTGGCTCACCATACAGCTCCGTAATTTGTTGATAACACGATCAATTGACCAGTCAAATGGTCCACATTCAGCAGTGCACATTACCATAGGGCCCACCTGTCAGCGCATATATGAAGGACAGAAATGGTAATAAATTAGTGGTCGGTGGGTATTCGAAGTCGTGAGACCTCTGGTTGGCAGTCACCGGCGGTTGGGGGCGTTCATTGGGCGATGGGGTGGGGATCCCCAGAGAAAAAGCTCGGCGGGGGGGGGCTAGAGGGATGGCCGGTGCGGCGGCGAACCGGTGGTGGGGAGTGGTTTCGGGGAGGGCGGGCCGGCCGCGGGCGGCGGGGGCTGGCGGTTTGGCCGGTGGTGGATGGCAGCTCAGGGGGGTGGAGTTTGATGATAAACTGGAGGCCCTTGATTTCGTATCCAACGACTGGAAAATCTAATGACCAGAGATGAAAAAGTCAGTCGACTGACGTGTAGCCTCACCCCGCACGTACACATGCACGCACACAAGACATGCACGCATGTAGGCATGCAACACTGACATGTACACACGCACGCATGCTGGCATGCAACACTGACACGAACACACGCACGTACGCACCCATGCATGCAACACTGAAGCGTACCCTTGCACGCACGCAACACTCGCACGCCTGCATGCACACAGCACACGACCCAAAACACACGGTCAACCTATACATGCATGCACCCTTTGTTGAGGACATGCATTGTTACGGGTATTAATCAATCTTATCTGTGATAAGCAGAACATTGATGTTTGCAGCGGTCTTTATGAATCACAACGTATCGAACGGGCTATCAACATAGTAGGCTTATCTACATGAAAAAGATGACGTCACACTCAATGAATAATCATCGGTTTATGAAATGCCCGCTTCTGACCGCCATGGCCCACCAAAGGTTCCTCTGTTGTGTGCTGCCTACGTTGGGTCACTGACATGCAGGCCATGCACCCAAAGAGCCCACACGTCAGTGGAAGAATGGCGCGGTGTCCTAGGTCAGAGTCGAGGGCGCCACTCGTGGCACGCCCGGCTGAACACGCCTCCATGCCGCATTCAAACGCCTCCATGAAACCCGCCCGTGTGGAAGCCGAGAAACCCACTCTAGACACACGTCCGTTCATGACCGGGCCGGTGTTAAACGCAACGCTGGTCGAGCTCCACCCGTCCGCCGTCTATTTAATCTCCTATTTAAACGAGGCCAAACGCCGGTCAAGAATCGCACACCTTCGCCACTCCCCTATCTCCTCCACCATTTTGTCCACTCTTACAATGGCTTACGAAGAGTAGTTATTCCGCATCCAAGCCGGCTGGGTAGCCCGCCGGGTACGAGCTATGCAGATCGCTGATCCACCTCCCACCCCTCGCCTGATGGAGCCAGTTGTCGCCCCAAGCCGGCACGCGGTTCAGCAACTCGCCGCTCCAGGCCATCTCGATGAGGAGCGGCGCATGGGCGTCATTGCTGCCGTCCATGCCGCCGCCTCGTACCATGTCTCCCGTTTCTGTGGCCGAGATTCCCATGCCGGCGGCCGCGCCATGCAAGCAGTGACAGAAGCCGGGTGCACAGAGAGCGACGAGTCGGTGGCCAGCGCCTCCGCGTCCGCCGCCATCATCAAGGAGAAGTAGAACACGGGAGGCCGCCGCCACTTGGGTCCCATGAAGGCCACCGCGAAGGCGACGCCAGCGTACACAGCAGGTGTCTTGTCGGATACTTTTGTTGCGAGGACCTTCGTCGACCCCGCATGGGCTCCACGGAAGAGGGGAATGTTAGGATGAACTCGAGCCGGTGCCGGCCATTGGCGAAGTAGTGGCCGGTCATGAACTCGAACCGGTGCCGGCCACCATCATCTTCGGCACCAGCCAATGATATCAGTTGGGCAGTGGGGAAGCGAGCCGTCCTTTGCGCTGAAGCATATACCTATGGGGCTCCCGGCAGTCTGGTGATCGTGCTGCCGGACATGAGGAACACAAATCGATCGGCAGGCGACCATTTAGGCCAGGTATTATATACATGTGCTTTCCAGAACTAGCACCACGTAGTTCATTTGAATGTAATGAAATCCGTCATGTTTGTATGAAAATCCGGTATTTTATATGATTTCCGTCGTTGTTTATATGAAATATCAGTTTGTCCACGTGTTTGCGTGAATTTCGTCCGGTTGGTTGAGTTGCTATCATAATGTGTGCTGCTATGGTTTGATGGCTTAATTTGTGGGTCGCCGGTCGGTCTGCGGGCGGCTCGGGCGGCGTTGTGGGACAAAAAAACACAGCTCGTGCGAGCTCGTCTCCAACGTGCGCACTGGAGGATGCATGACAGCATGAGCACCCGAGCCATTCCTCGTTCATCGATGGCAAAGGCACCGATGGACAAAAGGGTCGCCAATATTTTGGCTACCCCGGGCAAGATCCAAACAGCCCCTCCCAACAGATTCAAATCCCTCGTTCACCATGGAATTTTGCCATGTGTTGTTTTCATGGACTAGCAAGATGCCCGTGCATTGCACGGAACATCAAGATGCATTTTTTACAAACTCCCGCATGCATGCAAGGGATAATTAGTGTCCTCCTTTGCTAGTACCATGAGGCAAACACCATTAATATTGCATCGATTAGTGTTAGTGGCCTTGTATATCTGCAAATTGTAATTTTGATAGTGGCCCTTGTATATAAAAATGGAGGGAGAAAGATGAGAGATAAGGTTAGGAGGAGCGGGACGTGGAGGTGACTGGTGGTCGAACTGGGCGGAGGCATGTGGATGGACGGCGCATTATGTCTAGGTTTGTATCTCTCTCACACACACCCACGTAGGTGGGGGGCGTGCATGAAGAGAAGAGGTGCACGCACGGCACACGTACTCCCGTCTATTTCCCAACCACACCCGCGCGGGTACACGGTGGAGCTCATTTCTGTATGAAAAAGGAAGCCCACGTGGTAATTTGGCACGTGTACCGGTTGTCCGCTTGGTGGAGGGAGGATTGTCTACCACGGGTGAACAAACAAATTGCGACTTGACGCATTATGTTAAATTAAAAAAAGAGGCAAACCATGTGGGGCCTACCTTAGAGGCAAGGCTCTATACATTTGAGTACTTTTGATGTGTCCCGTCAACTCGCAGAACGAGGAGAAGCTTGCTTAGTATGCTGTCTCCCCCGCCCACAGGCACGGTGGCTCACAGGATGAGGTGAAGCTTGCTTACGAGTAGTAGTACTACTACTACTACTGTACGCCTTTACGCCCGCTCCCTCGCCCACGCGCGCGGTGGCTCGCAGCACGAGGAGAAAATTTTACTACTCCCTCAGTTTACTCCTCGTCCCTACTACGTACTTTGGTTAGTACTCCCTCCATTGACTTATACAAGGCCACTATAAAAAATACATTTTTCATCTATACAAGGCCAGAAATAGTAATCAAGACAAAAGTTACTACTCCCTCCTCTCCAGTTTATGGCTCAATTTCAAAATCTCTCCAACCAAGGTAGACGGTGAGTGGTCGAATTAATTTCGTAGTTTGCACAAGTAATTAGTACGCTCGTTTTTCTCAAGAAGTTATGTTTACCGAGGCATTAATTAGAACGAATGCATGAATGACCACTAAATTTCCATGAACTTGTACATGCATTGGTTAGTTTCCTCTTGACACTGCTTGCGTCGGGTGATCTAACGCACCTCAAAATCCAACATGTAATGGTACTACTACTAGTATAGTAGAATGGAGACTTATCAATTGGAAAAACGAATGTTTTTTAGATGAGCCCTATAAACCCTAGTGGGTACATACTCCGTAAAAACAGATTTTTCCCAAAACTAATTCCCTCCCTTTCATGAATTCTGTAGTATACTCCTCCGTCGACGCTCCCTTTCATGAATTTTGTACTTCCTATCGCCGACATGTGGGACATATAGAAACCGGATCGACGTGTCAAGCACCAAATAACAGTGCAGAACAGTAGGGGGATGCACCTCACTCGTACCGGCCCAGTAGTAGTAATGAGCAATGAGACATCAAATCACAATGCCGCACCTTCCCAAACAGACAAAGCGACCATTATTTCACACTTCGGTTCGCCATCATCTCAAACCACGTAGTATTGCTTCTGCCTCAAGAGGGACACTCGCATCGCCTTGGTACATCATGACACGTGGGACCGCATGATAGGCCATGCTCCCCCGCCGATCGCTCGGTAAAATCACCTCATTTTTACTATACTTCCTCCGTGTCGCTTTACTACATGGCATGCACGTCGTTCTAGGTTGAGAATTTAACTGGCTATATATGTGATGAACAGTACACTAGCCTTTTAAAAAATGTATACTTTTGTACAGTAGTACTATCGATGGATTGCGCCATGGAGCAAAAATTGAAATAAGAAAAGTTGGTACATATAGAGAGCGCTCGTCGCCAAATTATGCATATAGTACTATTAAAAAAGCTAGTACGTCCTTAATTGGGGTGCTAAATTCTATTAAAGAAATACTATTAGTATGTACATACTGAAGAGTTAAAGTAACGAGAAGAAACATAACATAGTTCTGCTGGGGGCTCAGCACAACACACCCCGCAAATTAAACTAAGCACACCTGAAATTAAGCTATGCAACTAATCCAGTAGACACTGCATTAGAAGTTTAGAACCACCATGAGCAACGACCCTGCCACCTTACTCGGAGTCCTCGTCCATGTCCTCGACTTCGTCCTTGTCCCTCTCCCTCTTGGCCGATACTTCTTTGCTTGAACCGCACACTTGGCTATTGCTCTTCATCCAACCCTTGTAGATATCGAAGCAAAGGTAGCCATCCATTGCAGCGTAGTGGATGTGGTCTATATCTAGTACATTCCGCTGCCATGCATGACGATGAAACGTGTATGGAGGTTTCTCTAGTTTACTATACGAAGGATGAACCATGGCTCCTGCCAGGGTCAGCATTGAAGGCTGACGAGAGGACACCAGCCGATTCTTCTGGAGGTCGAAGGGGTTGCCTACAATGAGACCTATCCGACACGGGACATCCCTGTCGTTCTTAAAGTCTACAGTAACGAATTTCACTGTTTTGTCCTTGAGGAAGTTCTTAAAATCCTGGCACTCGACGTCGGCATGGCATATGTGGTAGACCAAGCAAACATTATGTACGCAAACCTGGATCACGGCGGGATTCTTCCTCTCTTCGTCCTTTAGATCCTTCTCTAGTCCCAGGACTGTGGTGTACTCAACATCTAGCCCAGTGACCCACTCATCATCTGAGTTTTTTAACATGCGTTTGAAGCGAGAAAGGCATCCTTTCACCGTCGCGGAAGAACGGGTGTAGATGACGTCGAACTCATCGCCGGTGATGGTTCTAACCTTGTACTCACCGCTGATCGTGGAGATTTGGGACGCCATGGATTTGGGAGGAGGGTTAGGATTAGCGGAACTGCCGTAATGTGAATGGACGGGATGACTAGGAGCGAACCGCCGTACTATTGAAGGACGTGCGGGGACGAGTAGGAGCGAACTGCCAGCGTGCGAACGGCAGGGTAGTGGCTTTCCATTCTCCCATGATACGGGCTTCCGAAAGCCCTTGGATCTGAGATCGAACGGTTGCATGGCGTGATTCTAGACCTATGGGTGAATATCCTATCCTGGAGGGTTATTCTGCAAATTTTCAGCAACTTAGCATGCGACTGTTTGATCTCAGATACAAGGGCTGCCAGTAGCCCATATCATGGTCGCGCCTACCACGACCATCGCGTCGCTCGCGCGGTCGCGCCCTTGGAGATTTAACACGGTGCGTTAGGCTATCTGATGTTGGCATATCATACATAGTCATCACTTAGTCACTCATACTACAACAAGGTTGGCTATAAGGTTGGCTATAAGTGTATTTTTTTTACTCCTCTCTATATCTTTCTTAGTAATGGAGGTGGTCAGGAATCGGGAGACTCACGCCGGTCGTAGCGCCACAGTTAAAATGATAATGGCAAGTCAAATCACGGGGCCCCACCTGTCCAGCAGTAACTCGCTGTCAAATCACACAGCCCTACGTTTGCAGCAGCCTACTCCCTCGTCTTCTCGAGTCTCTGTCGAACCGACTAGGCGGAACTGCCCCGCCTACCGCGCAGGAAAAGCCCCGCCCTTGACTTTTAAATACAACTACATCCGCTTAAGAATCCAATGATATACTTTTTGTGACATAGTAACTCATATTTAGTTAGTCAAATGGATGACCTAGAACTACGTGCAGGCCCTATAAACCGACGCGCCTAAAAATAAAAAAACCAAGACGGAGAGGGTAGTTTAGCACGTATCTTTTTAGATCAATATAGTCGGGATTCACCAAGGAGCAAAACCAAGTTGTAGGCTGCTCCTGTCGTGTTGGCGTAGCAACTCAAGCAGGGTCAGTCCGCACACGAAATGGCGACACACTTAACAGGACCCCTTTGGCCGACATGTGGCTCATCCACCGTCTTGTTCCACGTGCGATGCACCAAATTACAGTTCGGAGCAGCGGTTGGAATTGGAGGCACCCCGGTCGTAGCGCCGCAGTAGTAGAAAATGAGCGATGAGGGGTCAAATCACAAAGCCCCACCTTTCCCGCATTAAGCTGGACGGACGAAGCAACCATCATTTCACTCTAGGGCGCAAGAGCATAAAGAAAAGAGAAAACAATGATGCGTGCGGCAGCTACCTAGGGCACCCTAGGGTAGGGGTCTCCACTACAGATCCTTTTTTTGAAAGCGCCTCCACTACAAATCGGCTTCTCCCTCGTCCTCTTGAAGAAAACCGATGATGAGTGCGGCGGTAGGGTTTGTAGGAGTACTACGGCGTGCGGGCCACGTCGTAGTAAACGGGTTCGAGTCGACGCCTTAAATATGTGTGGGCCGCTTGGTTTTACGGGAACGAGGCAGCATTTTGGGTTCGGGGACCAGTGGAGATATAGTACGTACAAAAAATTGTGGACGTAGGTTCGACCGAAAGGCAATGATGCATGGGCCCTGCATTTTGATATACCCGGGGCCGCGTGAAATTTGCTACTCTACTCAAAACTAGTAAGGTACACATGTATTGAACGCATGAGATTTCGAAACCAAATTATGAATAAAT
Source organism: Triticum aestivum (assembly GCF_018294505.1). NCBI lineage: Eukaryota > Viridiplantae > Streptophyta > Magnoliopsida > Poales > Poaceae > Triticum > Triticum aestivum. Next base: position 325,165,669 of record NC_057812.1, read on the forward strand.
ACACACTATAGCATGTAAAGCTTTGAGTCATATATGCATGATGTAGATGTTCGTTTAGTTCTTATAGTTCATCTCATTCAAAATCAATTAGTTTTATAAAAATGTTAAGATTCATGGGGTTGTGCATTGTAAATCATAAAGTAAAAAACAAATAATGGCAATTCATTTAGAAAAAATAATCAATTATGATACAGAAGATTCTAGAACAAAGGAGAAGTGCTTGTGTTTTGAGGTTTGTGCATTATGCTTAAGTTCAACCATGGAGTCTTCTAAATTGTACATGTGGCAGATCTGGTGGAATGTTGATGATATCCAACGGCCAGTAGTGCTCGGATTTGCCTATCTCTGCACTGTCGGGTTAGCTTCATCCAGCGACCATCTTTCAAAGTTATTGGCACACTATATAGTTCTTGTGCCATAGTTGCATGTTTTGGAAAAAAGCTACTAGTGGGTTGTACTATCTATTTAGGAATAGAAGATGTATACATGGAAGTTGTAGGGAAAGAGATGACATGGAGCATCTCAATTCCTATGAGTAGGGATTGGAAAAGAGATGTCATTTGGTTCACATCATAGGAACTTTTCTATTGAATCTAGAGATGACATGTATCTCAATTCCTATGAGGAGGGATTAGAAAAGAGATGTAATTTGGTTCATATCATAGGAACTTTTCTATTGAATATACGCTAATGTTTATTTTCCTTTGAAATTAAGGGAGTATAGGAATCCATTCATATGAACCAAGTGGCTCTAAAGCTATAGAAATGATATCATGTTTATTTCCTTTGAAATGTGGAGTATATGAATCTATTCCTATGAACCAATTGGCTCTAAAGGAAAAAATCCTATAAAAATCATATCATATAGAGTTCCTATGATATTCCTCGACACTAAAGGATGCTTGAAATTGATGTGGGTGATACGATGGTCTTTCTTTGTAGACTCCTCACCCATCTTTATAGTTACCTCTCGAAGATGAATGAAATGATATATACATGGTATTCTACATGTGCAATTTGGTACACGAAAACTCGGTAAAAGTTTGCGAGGTTCGAATTTTCAATAAAGCTATATGCACTGCATTTCGGAACGGAGAAAGCATACGACAGTTGCTAACACTCATGTGGAAGATTTGTGTGTAGGAGGAGTGGCTGTTCTGTTAAATGACATGGAAAAACTGACACTGTCGGATGCCGATCTAACGGTTCTTACGGCGTTCGTCAGGAAAAGGTTTGTGCCGAACGTTTGTCGGATAATGATTTACGAACACATGCATTGCATTGATACGTGCCCCCCTCTCTCTCACGCACACGCACCCTCATGAGTCACGACTCTCCCGAGTCCTCTCGCAGACTCGCACGTCGCACCCACCGTCTATCTGCAGGTAGACGTCACGCACATATGTGCTCTTCACATACCCTTAGAACTTCTCAAAAACAAAAGACGGCGCGCACATTTTATTTTAGCTCACACACTTATACTATTACTCTTGCGGTGAACGTTCTTTGGGCATAGTATATTGTACTCTCACGAAGAGAAGCGGTGCACACACGCACTAGTTCTCTCACACCCACTCGCGGGTACACGTAGGAGCACATTTTTTTGAAGCTGGTACAACAAAATCACTCCACTATATATAAAAGCAGGAGCCTTAGCGCTTGCTTTACTAGGGTTCCTCTTGTTCACTCTCTCATGCTCTCCAGATCTAAGCAACACATAGGTGGCCACACTCTCCCTCAGCTCACGGCTGGTCACAAATCTGGCCGGGCAACCTCGACCAGGGCAGGGGTGTAGGTGCATCATTCACGCTGTCGTCGGCGGCGAGGGAGGAGACCAAGGGCTGCCTGCGTGTCCCGATCGATGGTCGTGTCGTTCTCTCCGAGAGAGCGCCGGCTCGGGAGGGCCTCCGACCCCTTCTTCCTCCCTGCGGTATTGTGGGCAAGATGTGGCCTCCCGACGCTGTCTTTGCCACATGTCGACGACCCTCAGGTATATATTCCTTCGAAACCTGCCTTGCTCTACTGCCCCAGCTCCCTTCGTGTGGATCCTTTTCTACTTCCGTCCGCTGTTCCAAAGCCACCTAGACTTCTACTATCATTAGAAGTAAAGCTAGTTCAGACAGTCGACTCAAAGCGTTGGTTCAAACAGGGAAGAAAGTGGGAAAGCTGTAGCATGAATCTAGGACTTGGTTCTAAGAGGAAACGAGGGAAAGTAGTAATAGCTGTCACTATTTAAATAACCGTATTTCGTATTTGCACAAACAGGGATGTCTGTATCCATATCGTTTCGGGATGTCTGTCTCCATATCGTTTCTATCCGCGCAATCAAAAGCACAAACCTCAGTTTTAGTACAACTGCGCAAAATGAGATGGCTATCCCTCGTTGCCGTCGTCTAACCTCCCGTCCTCAAGGTATCCCTACATTGGTAGTAACTAAGGTAGAATGACCAACGCAATCTAAAAGAAGCTGATTCGTACATTTTACTTCCTGATTGCAGTGCATGGACGAGCAAAAACAACTGCATCCTAGTCCGGAATGCACTTTCTACCAGTTCATCCATGGACCGAGGACTAGCTGGCACGGCTGCACGGCGGTTTTTTGGACAGGTGCGCGGACAAGAGGCATTGTGGTCTGCTTATTTCTGCAAATAGCGGTGCTTAAATTTAGTGGAATGCACAAGCATTTCAGCTGGTCAGTACACTGCATGGTTCAGTTCAGCATTCCAGCTGAGACCACAATTATAATTGGTTATTCTGGAATGAGAGAACCTAACCCTGAATGGTGGCAACAAGAAAAAACCAGAGTGAACTCCAGGAAATTTAAGCCTGCCGGGAGGCCCTTTGCTCAGAGAAGCCTTGCTTGTTTTTTCCTGATTTGTAAACCTTCTCACAACTTTGTCTTTTGCTGTGAACTAGTATATGTTTGTTATGTTCTATGAATCATTGAGATGTATAAAATTGCTTAACTTATGCTTTTCAAGTTTTTTATGAAGACGAGTTTAATGTGAGTGTTCCACATGAGCGCTGGACTAGCGTGTGAACGTTTGGAATTTATTACATTGTGGCCTCAATTAACTGCATGAACCACTGTAACAAGATACATAGTTGCTTATATGTCAGACAGCAAATTGTTGATTGTTAGCTGGTCGATAGCCTAGTGTTGAAGCGAGCTGAGCCAATGTGCCGTGTTTTGCACAACTGCTTACAAGTGGGGTAGCACCAACAGTGTTTACAAGTACTTATGTATACGTCGGTGCACGGTTCTCGAACGAGTGCTCTATTTCATCAAAACACACACTGCTCGTATGATAAACCGTGACAACTTATGTCTTACCATGCCATATTCATGAAAAAACTAGTGAGGACGCATCTGTTTCGGCAACAATTACGATGGTTCTCACATGATTCACGGGCACACAAAAGTAGCAGCAGTTCCCATAGACGGATTCAAACAGAGTACTAGCCCCAGAGGGGTCGATAACAGGCAAGGTTCGGATAATTAGACACAATCCAAACTACTATTAAACACTAGCTGGGGCAACTATTTCATGCCTCGATCTAATTTGGGCTGGACACAAGACGGACCTTGCCATGAACATCATCGAGGACGTCCCGCAGCAGCTCAATCCTGTGAACCTTCATGAAGACAACCTTGTGGCCTTGCCACTGATAAACTTGTTTGTGGAGGCATGCCACGTCATCTTCCTGCGTAAGCTTGACAAGAACAGTATGCCTCACAAACGAAGGAGTAGCTTTGAACTTCTTGTGCTTCAGTACACCCTGGACAACACGCCTGACAACAGTGAGGCTGGAATACAACTCTTCATTGGTATAACCGCAAATGGCTTCCAGGATCCAACAGCCTAAGAACTCTGTTTTCCCAGTGCGTATATTCAGGTCGTCCGCCTCATAGCGAGTGACATGTACAACCACACAATCCTTGTCTGCATCAGGGCTCTAATTGAAACAGAAACAAATTCTGAATTACTTTTCAGTATAAGAAACACAAGTTATTTAAACCACTATGTATAGCATGGCATCGAAGCTAATAAAATTTTGCATTATTAATCACCACATACTTCCTTTTCTAAAAAAATCACCACATACTTAGATGAAAAACCACAATCGAGATCGGCAAAGAAGGAAATCACCTTGGGCAGCTCAGCGGGGGGGGGGGGGACACATCCTCGAAGGGGGAAAACTGCTCCTGCAGTGCCACGGGGGCTGTAACCTCAAACGGGGCGTTGACCATCTCAGTAGTGGCCGTGAGCGTATCTGGGGTCGGCTCGGTGGTTGCCTCCATCTTCTTGGAGCTCTCTGTCTCGTGGGGATCAGCCTCCCGCGTCTGCTCCAATATCGGCAGATCTTTGCCTGGTTCTCCTTGGTCCATCATGAAACTGACGAATACTAGGAGACCACTGAAAGGAAAACACAATCGCAATGACAATGAAACAAAAAAGAGAGTGAGGATCGGTTACTGCTTTGCAAAAGTTCTTTTTTTCTCTGAACGAAAATATACCAACATCACGGATCCGCTTACCTTCCCTTCGTTCGGAGAGAAGAACAGTGGCAGATGCGAGTGTTGCCTTTCTTGAAGACGGTGAGGGAGAAGGGGATTCAGCGAAGAGTGAAATGATGGTTGCTTCGTCCGTCAAACTTAGACTGCGGGGAGGTGGGGTTTTGTGATACGACGGCTCGTTACTGCCGCGCTACGACCGGGGTGACTGTCCGCCTACATACTGCCTTCTAATTTGGTGGATGTCATTTGGGCCCGCGCGCTGCATGCCCCGCATGTCGGTGAACAAAAGTATAACGGCATTCAGTAGAGGGAGACATTTCAATGACCTAGGAGGAGCCAGAAGCGGTAGAGTGTCTCCACTGTACTAGTAGTAATTGTTTTTCTGGGTAGCTGTAGAGTGTCTCCACTGTACTAGTAGTAATTGTTTCTCTGGGCCCAAGACAAAACAGCCCATCCACACTAGTAAATAGTAAAATCAATTCAAAAGCCCATATATTTACTGAATTGACGGATGGGTATGTCGAAAGCAAAAAAGGAGTTTCAGGTGGGCAAAAGAGCTTCTGAACGTGCGGGCTTCTATTTACAACATATTGTGGTCATAATCCAGTAAATTTTACGACCCAGGATGTTCATTCTATGGACCTGACCGATCCATTTGACTGTGACTGCCGAAAATAGTGCTGGAGTTAGATGTTGTTGCCCTTTTCAATCTGGTTTTTTTGTAAACCTGATGAACAATTAACCCTCGTGCTTTTGTACAGTTTGTAAGCTGGAGTTAGATGTTCCTGCCCTTTTCAACTCGGCTGTGACTGTCATATTTTCTTTGAAACAAGGCAAATGGCTTGCCATTCGTTTAATTTAGAGTGAAATATTGTAACAAATCCCAACCAAGGGAAATAACATCACTCTCGCCGGCTGCTTGAGCTCACTGTGCATTACAGAAGCCAAGTGATTAGCCCCCACCAGCACCCACAAACTTATTTCAAACTAGCACATCAAATGGGCTGTAAATTTTCATAGGAAAGGCTACATGACCGTGACAGATTTGGATTCTGACATTTGGGACCCGCGAGGAAATAGCCTATCCAAGGTGGTGTCGACTTACTAGCCAGTCAACAAACGATTCTGCCTACCAGCCGTTGGATTGACATCCAACATCTGTCGTGTATCTTCTATCTCTTGTCTTCTTCTTCCTCCAGCCGCCCAAACCAAACCACCCCGTCGGCTCCGCCTGCTCCCGCCTCCCATGGCTGGTTGCGCCTCCGCCGCCCTACCGTACGTACCCTCCAACGTTGGCCAGTCCCTCCCTCTATTCCCCCACACGTCCTGTTATTCTCCGGCGATGTCAGCCCCAACACGCACCCGCGCCCGAACCAGTCAACCCTCGTACTCCCCTCCGCCTGCGACTGGACCGGCGCATCTTCAACGGCTCCTGTTCGTTCCGTCCGAGGCCTCGCCGTCGTCCTCCGCCTTGCGGCCTTGGTTCACTCGCCGTGCGTGGTGCGCTGGCCTCTTGCGTTGTCAACGTCGTCAACAACCGAGAGGAACAAGGAGATGAATGTACGTGGAGAGGATGACAGTAGGGACCTACCAGCATCATGGCAGTATGCAAGCAAGTGCCTCTATAGTACAAGCCCAAAAATATGGTTCCTCCTAATGGTTGGACATCTGGGGCTCACGTCATTGTCAACGTAGTCAATAAACGAGAGAACTACACTACGAGCGGCTGACACCAGGGACCCAGCAAGTCGCCCATTTTTTTGAGGAACAAACAGTTGTTATTTATACTAGTTTTAGCGACGGATCAGGGTAACAACGGGGTTGTGTGGGGGCTGTGGCCCGTCTAGCCAGGGTTTTATTTATGTTTACCACATCATGAGCCCAGTTGTGTTTTTTTCTTGTTGAAAATGGCTAGCCCAGTTCTATTTTTTTAAAGAAAGACCCAAACAAGGCCTATTTGCTCTATCGGCCCTGCTGGGCTACAAATCTTTCAAGACGAGGAGAGTTTCATTCGGTTTGCCCAGAAATGGGCTGTACATTTTTAAAACACATCAAACCAGGAATTAGTTTCAATTTTTTCATTACAAGATCTTAAATTCCATTGATTTTTATGCGTGGACAATTATTTGGATTTTATATTTATATAAATTATTTTTCAAAATAGTTTGAATGTGAATCGATATTTCTGGATTAAAAATAGTTGACCACACCGAAATACGCAAAATTTCGTATACTTTTTAACTGTGGCCATAATATGGGGTGTAGTGCTAACAAAAAGAAGATGGGCTCCAAAAAAATTCTTAAGAATTAGCAACTGGGCTGTACATTATTAGAAATAATGGCAGATGGGCTGTATGCTGATTTCCACAGATTTGAGGCTGACTTGTGAGCCTACTATAGGTTGACGCGTATGCTTTCATAAAAAAGGTTGACGCACACGCAACGCCCTGTCAACTTAGTCAACACACGAGAGCATTGACTGTTGGATGTCCATCCAACGGCCGTCGTGCTTCTTCAATCTCTGCTCTTCATGCTCCAGCCACTCAACCAAGCGCTGGCGGCACTGCCTGCTCCCTCCTCCCACGGCCGGCTATGTTGCCGTGCAGGCCTCACGGCCCCACCGTACTCCCATCGCTGGCCTAGCCATCCCTCTACTCACCCACACATGCTGTTATTCTCCGGCGACGGCAGACGAACCAGTAAACCCTTGTACTCCTCCGCGTGCGAAACAACTACCGAGTATTCCCTGGCTCCATGTCGTTCCCTTCCTAGGCCTCGCCGTCGTCCACCGCCCTGGTGCTCTCGGCACGGCCTGGTCAACGTGGTCAATGAACAACATCCATCGGAAGTGGACTGTACGTGGAGAGGCTGACAGCTGCGTCCACGGCCGCACGCAAGGAAATGCCTCCTTATTACGCGCAAAATAATGATTCCTCCACCTGGCAGCTAGGACCCATAGGAAGTGTAACGCCCTCGATGCGGCTATATCTCCCACGTGTCGAAGCACGACTTAGAGGCATAACCGCATTAAAAGCAATGTTGCAAGTGAGGTAATCTTCACACAACCCATGTAATACATAAGGGAAAGAGATACATAGTTGGCTTACAATCGCCACTTCACACAATACATGAATAAAGCATTACATCATCCAGATACAATCAAGGTCCGACTATGGAACCAAAATGAAAGAAGACTACCCCAAATGCTACACAGATCCCCGGTCGTCCCAACTGGGCTCCACTACTGATCAACTAAAAACGGAACAACATAACGAACATGAGCTTCATCGAGCTCCTCCTTGAGCTCGGTTGCGTCACCTGCACGGTATCATCGGCACCTGCAAACTGGTTTTGGAAGTATCTGTGAGTCACAGCGACTCAACAATCTCACACCCTTGCGATCAAGACTATTTAAGCTTATAGGAAGGGTAAAAGTTGTGTGGTGGAGCTGCAGCAAGCGACTAGCATATTTGGTGGCTAACATACGCAAATGAGAGCAAGAAGAGAAGGCAAAAGCACGGTCGATGAACTATGATCAAGAAGTGATCCTAGAACAACCTACGTCAAGCATAACTCCAACACCGTGTTCACTTCCCGGACTCCGCCGAGAAGAGACCATCATGGTTACACACGCGGTTGATGTATTTTAATTAAGATCAACTTCAGGTTTTCTACAACCGGACATTAACAAATTCCCATCTGCCCATAACCATGGGCACGACTTTCGAAAGTTCAAATCCCTGCAAGGGTGTCCCAACTTAGCCCATCACCAGCTCTCACGGTCAACGAAGGATATTCCTTCTCCCAAGACAATCTGATCAGACTTGGCATCCCGGTTACAAGACATTTCGACGATTCTAAAAAAAGACCAGCAAAGCCACCCAGATGTGCCGATAAATCCCGATAGGAGATGCACATATCTCGTTCTCAGGGCACACCGGATGAGTAAGACGTCGGGTAGGCTAGCCCAGAGTTGCCCCTGGTAACCCTGGACATCGCTCGGTTGGACCAACACTCAGAGGAGCACTGGCCCAGGGGGTTTAATAAAGATGACCCTTGAGCAGGCTTACCCAAGGGAAAGAAAAGGCTAGGTCGCGAATGGTAAAACCAAAGTTGGGCCTTGCTGGAGGAGTTTTATTCAAGGCGAACTGTCAAGGGGTTCCCATTATAACCCAACCATGTAAGGAACGCAAAATCCGGGAACATAACACCGATATGACAGAAACTAGGGCGGCAAGAGTGGAACAAAACACCAGGCATAAGGCTGAGCCTTCCACCCTTTACCAAGTATATAGATACATTAATATAAATAAGAGATATTGTGATATCCCAACAAAATAACCATGTTCCAAACATGGAACAAGCTCCAATGTTCACCTGCAACTAGCAACGCTATAAGAGGGGCTGAGCAAAGCAGTAACATAGCCAAATAACGGTTTGCTAGGACAAGGTGGTTAGAGGCTTGGCTTAACAATATGGGAGGCATGATAATCAAGTGGTAGGTATCGCAGCATAGGCATAGCAAAAGAGCGAGCATCTAGCAAGCAAAGATAGAAGTGATTTCAAGGGTATGGTCATCTTGCCTGAAATCCCGCAAGGAAGAAGAACGAGTCCATGAAGAAGACAAACGGACGTAGTCGAACGGATCCTCACAAACGCGATGTTATCGGAACTAACCCGAAGAAGCAACACCGGAAAGAAGCAAACAACATGGTAAACAACCCTCACATAAGCAGTGCACAATGCACAAACAAGTATGATGCATGTCCAGTTTAATGAAGCATGGCATGGGAAAGTGCAACAACCAAAACTACAAATTAAGTGGAGCTCAATATGCAACGGGTTGCATATTGACGGAACACCACATCAATTATTTAGTTCTCTCTTGGTTATGTACTCACTAATATTAAATGTTGTTAAGCATGTCAAGAGATGATACATAACAAAACTATATTATCTAAACAATTTAAATGGGGATGGATATAACAAATAATGAATCTGGTAAATCCCCATATGCCTTAGTAATTTAATGCAACAACAATTTAAACATTCTTGAAGTTGTTATCATGATGCGGATGACATGCAAGTTTTTTGCAATATTTATGAAAATGTTCATAAGAGCATATTAAGAAGCATTTGTCATCATGGCGGAAATGAAAAGGGGTGCCACGGCAACGATAGCGAAACGGTGACACGGCAACGTCCCGGTTCCGGTAACTCGATTGAGATACCGATGCAAAGGAGAAGTGTGCGGATGCGTGCAAAAGATGGTGGGGCGCTCCTGGATTCTGGGTGTCCCACGAGTTAGCGGCGGAAGAGGAGGACCGAGCAAGTGACAACTCGGACACGGTGCAACATAGGGTGCAACTCATACATCACGCAACATTCATCCACGGCGGTCGTCTCGACGTAATACCTCTGAAGTGTGCATTATCAGAGCGGTTCAAGTCGGCGTAGAAGAAGTAGTGGAAGTAGTCGTTCTCGCATGCATCTAGAGTCGACGGAAGAGGTTCTCGCGATCTCGGCGATGGTAGTTGTACATGTTGGCGGTAGTCGAACTTGGCGGTTCCGTTACACGGTTCTTCAGAGACGATAGTGGTATACGGTACTTTCGGCCATGGTAGTCATACACGCGTTCGGAGAGGAACTCAGTGTTTCGGTGCGGCGTAGGGGTACATGTCGATGGTCGTGTCGTGGTACTCGGCGTTCGTTTCAGTACTCGTTCGAGCATCCGTGTGGTCTTTTCGGTGGTGTACTTGGCGATATCTGAGACGACCTTGACGCATCCGTGTCTAGAGGTACTTGGTGGTTTTGGTAACGTAGTTGTACACGCATCATCGAACTTGTCGAATCCAAATGCTGGCTGCCATGGTACGTGGCGTTAATCCATGCTCGGTGGTCGAACTTGACGTCAATAGTAACAGCAAGTGGAGGTACATGATGACAGTGGGGCGTCGCGGTCGTCCACTACGGCGGACAGGGCATGCAGGTCGTGGTGGTACTTCTCGAGGTAGCACTAGGAGAAGGCCGGGTCATGTGCTCGTCAGCAAGCAGCAAAACACGCTGCTGCTGCTCGAAGAAGGCGGCGGCGCGCTTGCGGCCGAACGAAGGGAGGAAGAGGCGCGGGCGCGAGGTGACGAAGCAGCAGTTGCAAGGGCAGAGGGAGGTCAGCGCTGCGGCGCAGCTCGACAATGGCAAGGCAGCAGGGGGAACCGGGCAGGAGGAAGGAGAGGTCGACGACTGCGTACAAGAAGCAACCGAGGCACGGCTTCGGTCCATGGCGACGGCGAGGCGGGTCAAGGGCGGCGGCGCTCCTGGTTCCAGTGGGAGGAAGAACATCCCAGTCGCTGCTCGGGAGGCGCGAAGCAGAGGGAGGAGAGGAGGCTCCAGCTTGGTCGTGGCCTCGTCGGCTGGCGAGGTGGAGCTCCGGCAGTGGCTCGATGGACAGAGGAGCTGGGTGGCTATGCGCGGGATCCAGAGAGAAGATGGGGGTCGCATGGGATTGAGAGTAAAGGGGTCGAGGGGATTGGGATCGAGCCAAGGGCTCTGCGGCGCTGAGGAGAAGGGTTCGGTTGTGCTAGGGGATCGATAGGAGGCGGCGTCAGAGGAAAAGGTCGAGGGAGAGATGCTCATTAGGGTTACGGGAGGAGTGGGCTGACTGCTGCTGGGCCTGCGGCTACAGGAGGCCCAAGAGGCAAGGCTAGGCTCTCTCTCTCTCTACTAAAAAAAGGAAAAAAAACAGATATTAAGAAAGAAAAGAAAGAGGGGTTAGGGGAAGAAGTTGGACACACAGATAATTTTCCTGGACTCACAAAAATGTGCTTGTTCCAGGAAAATAGAAAAGGCCATGATTGAGAGATCTAAATTCAAATCCATTTGAATTTAATTCAAATGAATAAGTTCAAGGTAATGAAGAGTCCAAAAATATTTGGATTTTTGGTGGAGCTCCGGAAAATGACGAAAGAATAAATGGCAAGGCTAGAGAGCAACTCGAAGCAGAAAAGACTTGAGAGTTTAAATTGCAAGTGTGTCACGGTAATTCCACAAGAATGGAAAATTTTATAATAGCTCCCTAATATCGGGAGGATATGTTATAAAGAGAAGTCACCATGTGAATTCCCTCGGTTTAAATGGACTGAAGATCCATGCAATTTATTTAGTTGAGTTGCAAAAGATTTATGAGATGATGGCATGATGACATGATGCAATGCACATGATGCAACGAACCAAATAAATCACACGACGAAACCCGGAAACCCTGGAAGGCATCTGAAGCTCCGGTCTTGGGGCGTCACAACACTCCACCACTACGAGAGGATCTCCTCCCGAGATCTAGAATGGCACCGGAGGGAAAACGGAAGAGAAAGAGAAGAGGTAAAACTAAGTTGCTTCTTTGACCAATGAGTGAAACCATGAACCTTGAGAGGCCGAACGAATTGAAAGAAAGAAAGCAACGGAGGTGAACGACATTGAAAGCACTCTGTTTCAAAAAAATGATATGAAAATTGATAAGGTGACAAGAACTTGAGCTGAGGGCATGACACTCCGGTTAAAAGGATAAGCACGAAAAGAACATGATCCTGACAAAACAAGAAGATGGGTTGAAGAGAGCAACATCACAATGCCTCCGGAACAAAAGTATGAATGGAATGGAATGAACGAAGGGAAACAAGATCTTAAGAGAGCACGCTTACAACAAAAGCTAGAATGGAGTTGTTGGAAAACCAACAACGAAAAGAATAAGCTTGATATGGTCCTATGGAATACATCTCAAATTATGAGGTGACAACTGCCACTCACGGGAAAAAGAATTGGATTGATAAGAACAAGGAGACGAGAAACTTATCTCACCGGAAGTATAAATGAAGAACTTGGATCATTTATAACCACCATAATTAGCAACAATCCTTAGGGAAAGTTTTAGGTGAAATATAACCCAAGATAACTTCAATGAAGAGATTGATGGATTTAAGATATCTCATTCTTGATAACTTGTGAATCATGAAACATGAAGGAAAATTATCGAAAAAGACATAACACCACCACAAAAGATAAGATAAAATGAATTGGACTTTGAGATGCAAGATGAAGAATGCTTGAGCTCCTCTGAAACGAATGTAGATGAACACTTCGAGAAGGAATTAAATCCTTGATGAACCATCATGTAGAACCTTCATGAAGAACTCCGTTAAACAAAAGAATGATCAAACGGAAGGAAAGACAAGTTGAAAACACAAGGTGAATCTTTTTACCGATTTAAATGAATCTCCATGGTGAAATAATTGAAAAAGGTTGGAACTCCGGGAAAAGAGAAGATGAAACAATTGAAATCAGGAATTTCATGAGCCTCCGGAATAGGGAATTGAGTTCACTCGTTGAAACAAGAATAAGAATTAGATTATGCTTATCCTTCACCAATAAATTGATGACAATCGACAGATTTGGCATATTACTTATTCTCATAGAAAAGATTAAGAGAGATATAACATAAACCTGAGACAGGTCTCCCACGAACCACCGGAAGGATTGGAACAACGAATAAATCTGTATGATAATGAAGGAGAAGAACTCTTGAACGAACCACCGTAAGAATTGAAATGAATGAAGTAAAGATAAAGAAACACTGGGAAGAATTATAAAAAGAACGAAGATACTTGAGAGGATTTAGATATATGAGAACGAACAGATCGTGAACTGATTAGAGATCACTTGAATGATGCATCGGTAAGATTGGAGAATGATAACTGAAAGCTGAGAATGAATAAACCTGAATTTATGGACTCCGGATAATCAAACTGAGAAGGCTCTTGAATAGCTACGGATGGGTGAAAAGAATTCCCACAATCGAAAATAATTATGAGAGGATGGAAACAAGCTAGAATCACAAATCTTGAAGAGAATGGAGCAAGATTGAGATAAAAAAATCTTCTTCGGTCTTCAAATGTTGAGAATACCGATGAGAAACACGACCATGACTTGTTGAGATACTCCGGGATGAAAATTAGAAAGGTTGAACCAACGATGAAAAGAATTTGAAAGATCTTGGAGAAACACATTTGACTGATGATAATTCATTCTTATGTCAAACTTCGAAATGAAATTTGAGGATAGCTCCGGGAAAAATAAGAAGAGTCGGGTAAGATCCTGGGAAAAGACCTGTGGGTTAGGGCCCACTCAAAAGAAACATTGTTGAACGATTACTTGAAAATAAGATTGCACCGGTTGAGTTAAACGGCTTGAATGAGATAACAATCTCGAAAGAGCTTGAACGAATGCCGAGTGGAAACATGAATCTTTGAGATATCTTCAGCACTCCGGAACAAATTAATAGTGAGAAGTGGAATGATAATGAGGTGCACCGGCATGGATAACATTTGAAACGAGTTAAAGGATATGATCAACACCAAAAGCTTGAATTGAATCCACCGGAGAAGAAAAGAATAAATAATGGTGAACTAGAAGCTCCGTTAAAATCTTCATGAGCATCACCGGGTAAGAGCATTGACAGAAAAGAATGGAGAGACTTCCCATTGATAAGATGGATACTTGATTAAGATATCTGAGTCCTTGAAGAAAAAAAAGGGGTGGGTGGGTGGGAAAACAAAGACCACTTGGGACGGATGAAACAAACACCGTTGAGAGGAACTGATAATAGATCTTGCGAATGTTGACAAGATTGGATCCACTTGAAGAGGAGCATACCGGTTGAAAAAGAATTAACATGACAAACTCGATAATCGAGAGGGATTAGTATTCACATAGAAATATGAGAACACCGCTTAGGAAAGGTATGGAATCAACATTTGACTTCGAAGCAACTCGAATACCACAATCAAAACAAAACAAGGATTGGCTTGCAAAATAAGCCGGAACAAACATATGATAGAGATTTGGTCCGAAGTTTTCATGGTGGGGCCTACACTGGCTCGATCGTACAGCACCATCATGTACAAGGCAGTGCACATGACATACGAAGCATCCCCGAGTCAGCATAGCCAAGGACTCTTTAAGACGCAACGAGACCACTATAAAACCAACCGTGGATAGGCGGACCACTAGACGTCGAACCCTAATTTCATATTATACATCTGTCGGTAAGATATCCTAAGAGCTACTTGAATTCTCACTTATAAACTCCTGAAACTTTCCAGTTATGCAATCAGGTGTTGGGGATACAGGGGAATCATAATATCTCACCCAAAACTAACAAATCCTACATCCAGCTGTATCCATCCTTTAACACATAACCAAGAAACCTTCGGAAATCATTTACCTCAACCTTCGAAAAGCATCCGTCATATGAGTTATGGCAATACTCCCGAACTCCCGCCCCAGTACTGGGTGGCGTCGAGGTTATCTCACCAACAACTGCATAAAAGAGATTTTCGATGTTGGTGAACTCAGGTATTCCAGAACTACAACGATAAAATTGTGACGACAACACCTCGGAGCTCAACTCCCCGGGACACTGCCACAACCCCAAAATGTCAGGAGGCACCAAGAACATTGTTCTCGTCACAAAACCATCGGAATGATTCCAAGATACCCGCGTGATCCTAAAAAAATTTTAGTGAAATTTGAGAAGAGAAGATTCAAAACTCCACGTCAGGATACCTCACCAGAGCGACGAAGGGACTGAGGAGTAAAAAGAGTCCTACTCTCCGATATATATAATCCTAAAAGACTCAAAACATTTTTCTAGACTCAACAACGCCAGTGATTCGATCAAGCAGGGGGCTCCTAAGGTCGGGGAAGGCTCTGATACCAACTTGTAACGCCCTCGATGCGGCTATATCTCCCACATGTCGAAGCATGACTTAGAGGCATAACCTCATTGAAAGCAATGTTGCAAGTGAGGTAATCTTCACACAACCCATGTAATAGATAGGGGAAAGAAATACATAGTTGGCTTACAATCGTCACTCCACACAATACATGAATAAAGCATTACATCATCCAGATACAATCAAGGTCCGACTACGGAACCAAAATGAAAGAAGACTACCCCAAATGCTACACAGATCCCCGATCGTCCCAACTGGGCTCCACTATTGATCAACTGAAAAATGGAACAACATAACGAACACGACCTTCATCGAGCTCCTCCTTGAGCTCGGTTGCGTCACCTGCACGGTATCATCGGCACATGCAAACTGGTTTCGGAAGTATCTGTGAGTCACGGGGACTCAGCAATCTCACACCCTCGCGATCAAGACTATTTAAGCTTATACGAAGGGTAAAAGTTATGTGGTGGAGCTACAGCAAGCAACTAGCATATTTGGTGGCTAACATATGCAAATGAGAGCGAGAAGAGAAGGCAAAAGCACGGTCGATGAACTATGATCAAGAAGTGATCCTAGAACAACCTACATCAAGCATAACTCCAACACCGTGTTCACTTCCCGGACTCCGCCGAGAAGAGACCATCACGGTTACACACGCGGTTGATGTATTTTAATTAAGATCAACTTCAGGTTTTCTACAACCAGACATTAACAAATTCCCATCTGCCCATAACCGCAGGCACGGCTTTCGAAATTTCAAATCCCTGCAGGGGTGTCCCAACTTAGCCCATCACAAGCTCTCACGGTCAACAAGGGATATTCCTTCTCCCAAGACAATCCGATCAGATTCGACATCTCGGTTACAAGACATTTCGACAATGGTAAAACAAGACCAGCAAAGCCACCCAGATGTGCCGACAAATCCCGATAGGAGATGCACATATCTCGTTCTCAGGGCACACCGGACGAGAAAGGCGTCGGGTAGGCCAGCCCAGAGTTGCCCCTGGTAGCCCCGGACATCGCTCGGTTGGACCAACACTCAGAGGAGCACTGGCCTAGGGGGTTTAATAAAGATGACCCTTGGGCAGGCCTACCCAAGGGAAAGAAAAGGCTAGGTGGTGAATGGTAAAACCAAAGTTGGGCCTTGCTGGAGGAGTTTTATTCAAGGCGAACTGTCAAGGGGTTCCCATTATAACCCAACCGTGTAAGGAGCGCAAAATCCGGGAACATAACACCGATATGATGGAAACTAGGGCGGCAAGAGTGGAACAAAACACCAGGCATAAGGCCGAGCCTTCCACCCTTTACCAAGTATATAGATGCATTAATTAAATAAGAGATATTGTGATATCCCAACAAAATAACCATGTTCCAACATGGAACAAACTCCAATCTTCACCTGCAACTAACAACGCTATAAGAGGGGCTGAGCAAAGCGGTAACATAGCAAAACAACGGTTTGCTAGGACAAGGTGGTTAGAGGCTTGGCTTAACAATATGGGAGGCATGATAAGAAAGTGGTAGGTATCACGGCATAGGCATAGCAAACGAGCGAGCATCTAGCAAGCAAAGGTAGAAGTGATTTCGAGGGTATGGTCATCTTGCCTGAAATCCCGCAAGGAAGAAGAACGAGTCCATGAAGAAGACAAACGGACGTAGTCGAACGGATCCTCACAAACGTGATGTTATTGGAACTAACCCGAAGAAGCAACACCGGAAAGAAGCAAATAACATGGTAAACAACCCTCACATAAGCATGGCACGATGCGCAAACAAGTATGATGCATGTCCGGTTTAATGAAGCATGGCATGGCAAAGTGCAAAAACCAAAACTACAACTTAAGTGGAGCTCAATATGCAACGGGTTGCATATTGACGGAACACCACATCAATTATTTAGTTCTCTCTCGGTTATGTACTCATCAATATTAAATGTTGTTAAGCATGTCAAGGGATGATACATAACAAAACTATATTATCTAAACAATTTAAATGGGGCCAGATATAACAAATAACGAATCTGGTAAATCCCCATATGCCTTAGTAATTTAATGCAACAACAATTTAAACATTCTTGAAGTTGTTATCATGATGCGGATGACATGCAAGTTTTTTGCAATATTTATGAAAATGTTGATAAGAGCATATTAAGAAGCATTTGTCATCGTGGCGGAAATGAAAAGGGGTGCCACGGCAACGATAACGAAATGGTGACACGGCAACGTCCCGGTTCCGGTAACTCGATTGAGATACAGATGCAAAGGAGAAGTGTGCGGATGCGTGCAAAAGATGGTGGGGCGCTCCCGGATTCCGGGAGTCCCACGAGTTAGCGGCAGAAGAGGAGGACCGAGCAAGTGACAACTCGGACACGGTGCAACATAGGGTGCAACTCATACATCACGCAACATTCATCCACGGCGGTCATCTCGACGTAATACCTCTGAAGTGTGCATTATCGGAGCGGTTCGAGTCGGCGTAGAAGAAGTAGTGGAAGTAGTCGTTCTCGCATGCATCTAGGGTCGACGGAAGAGGTTCTCGCGATCTCGGCGACGGTAGTTGTACATGTTGGCGGTAGTCGAACTTGACGGTTCCGTTACACGGTTCTTCAGAGACGGTAGTGGTATACGGTACTTTCGGCCATGGTAGTCGTACACGCGTTCGGAGAGGAACTCGGCGTTTTGGTGCGGCGTAGGGGTAGATGTCGATGGTCGTGTCGTTGTACTAGGCGTTCGTTTCAGTACTCGTTCGAGCATCCGTGTGGTCTTTTCGGTGGTGTACTTGGCGATATCTGAGACGACCTTGATGCATCCGTGTGTAGAGGTACTTGGCGGTTTCGGTAAAGTAGTTGTACACGCGTCATCGAACTTGTCGAATCCAAATGCTGGCCGCCATGGTACTTGGCGCTAATCCATGTTCGGTGGTCGAAATTGACGTCAACAGCAACAGCAAGTGGAGGTACATGATGACAGTGGGGCGTTGCGGTCGTCCACTATGGCGGACAGGGCATGCGGGTCGTGGTGGTACTTCTCGAGGTAGCAGTAGGAGAAGGCCGGGTCGTGTGCTCGTCAGCAGGCAGCAAAACACGCTGCTGCTGCTCGAAGAAGGCGGCGGCACGCTTGCGGCCGAACGGAGGGAGGAAGAGGCGCGGGCGCGAGGTGACGAAGAAGCAGCTGCGAGGGCAGAGCGAGGTCGGCGTTGCGGTGCAGCTCGACGGCGGCAAGGCAGCAGGGGGAACCGGGCAGGAGGAAGGAGAGGCCGGCGACTGCGTACAAGAAGCAACCGAGGCGCGACTTCGGTCCATGTCGACGGCGAGGCGGGTCAAGGGCGGCGGCGCTCCTGGTTCCAGCGGGAGGAAGAACATCCCAGTCGCCGCTCGGGAGGCGCGAAGCAGAGGGAGGAGAGGAGGCTCTAGCTTGATCGTGGCCTCGTCGGCCGGCGAGGTGGAGCTCTGGCAGTGGCTCGATGGACAAAGGAGCTGGGTGGCTATGCGCGGGATCCAGATAGAGAGACATGGGGGTCGCGTGGGATCGAGAGGAAAGGGGTCGAGGGGATCGGGATCGAGCCGAGGGCTCTGTGGCGCTGAGGAGAAGGGTTCGGCTGCGCTAGGGGATCGATAGGAGGCGGCGTTAGAGGAAAAGGTCGAGGGAGAGATGCTCGTTAGGGTTACGGGAGGAGTGGGCTGACTGTTGCTGGGCCTGCGGCTACAGGAGGCCCAAGAGGCAAGGCTAGGCTCTCTCTCTCTACTAAAAGAAAAGAAAAAACAGAGATTAAGAAAGAAAAGAAAGAGGGGTTAGGGGAAGAAGTTGGACACGCAGATAATTTTCCCGGACACACAAAAATGTGCTTGTTCCGGGAAAATAGAAAAGGCCATGATTGAGAGATCTAAATTCAAATCCATCTGAATTTAATTCAATTGGTTTGAATAAGTTCAAGGTAATGAAGAGTCCAATAGTATTCGGATTTTTAGTGGAGCTCTGGAAAATGATGAAAGAATAAATGGAAAGGTTAGAGAGCAACTCGAAGCAGAAAAGACTTGATAGTTTAAATTGCAAGTGTGTCACGGTAATTCCACAAGAATGGAAATATTTATAATAGCTCCCTAATATCAGGAGGATATGTTATAAAGAGAAGTCACCATGTGAATTCCCTCAGTTTAAATGGACCGAAGATCCATGCAATTTATTTAGTTGAGTTGCAAAAGATTTATGAGATGATGGCATGATGACATGATGCAATGCACATGATGCAATGAACCAAACAAATCACATGACGAAACCCGGAAACCCTGGAAGGCATCTGAAGCTCTGGTCTTGGGGCGTCACAGGAAGGGCCTCTGTATTTCACGAAAAAAATGTTCCCCCGCTGACAGGTCGGACCCACCAGCTATATCTTAGCACGCAAGGAAGTGCCTCCTTATTACGCCCAAAAAAATGAATACCCCCCTGCTAGCTGGGACCCACCATATTGTTGGGCTGACTTGTGGGCCTACTAAGTTGACGGGGACGGAGGTCTTTGTCAATGTAGTCAATACTCCAGTGACCGTATGATGTCCATCCAACGGCCATAGTGCTTCTTCAACCTCTGGTCTTCTTGCTCCAGCCGCCCAAAGCAGCGCCGGTCGTGCCGCCTGCTCCTACCTCCCGTGGACGGCTATGCTACCGCGGAGGCCTCACCGCCCCCATACTACTCCCACCACTGGCCAGGCCATCGCTCCACTCACCCACACCCCCTGTTATTCTACGGCGACGGCAGCCTCACATCGCAGCCGAACCAGTGAATGCTCGTACTCCTCTCCGTGTGGGCATCCACTGCCGCATCTTGCCCGGCTCCGCGTCGTCCCCTTCCTAGGCCTCACCGTCGTCCACCGCCGTGGTGCTCTCGGCGCGACGTGGTCAATGTGGTCAACGACCCCATCGGACGAGTACTGTACGTGGAGAGGCTGACAGCTGGGTCCACGGCAGCCGCAAAGAAGTGCCTCCTTATTACGCGGAAAATAATTATTCCTCCACCTGACAGCGAGGACCCACCGGACGGGCTACCAGTATTTTGCGAAAAAAAATCGTTTCCCCCTGTCTGCTGGGACCCACCGGATGGGCCACCGTATTTCATGAAAAAACGTCCCCCCCGCTGTCAGCTCGGACCCACTGGAAGTGCCTCCTTATTACGCACAAAAAAATGAATACTCCCCCAGCTAGCTGGGACACACCTTGGTGGGAGGCTGACTTGTGGGCCTACTAAGTTGACAGGGACGGAGGGCTTTGTCAACATAGTCAATATGAACGATTCTAGCTCCAGTGACCGTACGATGTCCATCCAACGGCTGTAGTGCTTCTTCAACCTCTGGTCTTCTTGCTCCAGCCGCCCAAAGCAGCGCCGGTCGTGTCGCATGCTCCTGCCTCCCATGGCCAGCTGTATTGCCGCAGAGGCCTCACCACCCCCTACTATTCCCACCGCTGGACAGGCCCTGCGGCAACGACAGCCTCACACCGCAGCCGAATCAGTGAACCCTCGTACTCCTCTCCGCGCGGGCTTCCACTGCCGCATCTTCCCCGGCTCTGCGTCGTCCCCTTCCTAGGCCTCGCCGTCGTCCACCGCCGCGGTGCTCTCCTTGCGGCGTGGTCAACGTGGTCAAGGAATGACTTCCATCCAAAGAATACTATACGTGGAGAGGCTGACAGCAGGGTCCACGGCCACAGCCCAGTTTTTTTGTGATTTGCCAAGTCGCTTTGTCATGCCTGTTGGGCAGCAAATCTTTCAAGACGGGGAGAGCTTTCATTCTGCTGGCCGAGAAAATGGCCCATCAGTAATGAGAAAGGGGCTGTATATTTTTAAAACACATCAAACCAGAAATTAGTTTCAAATATCTTTTTTTTCATTTCAAGATTTTAAATTACATTAATTTTTATGCGTGGAGAATTTGTTGGATTTTATATTGATATACATTTATTTTTAAAATCAATTTGAATGTGAGTCAAAATTTCGGGATTAAAATAGTTCGGACCGCACCGAAATATGCAAAATTTCGTATAACTTTTTAACCGTGGCCACAATATGGACTGTAATGCTAACAAAAAGAATATGGGTCCAAAAAAACCTTAAGAATTAGCAAATGGGGTGTAAATTATTATAAATAATGGTAGATGGGATGTATGCCATTTTCCACAGATTTGAGGCTTTCCTAAAAAAAGGTTGACGCACAAGCACTAACTGTTGGATGTCCATCCAACGGCCGTCGTGCTTCTTCAATCTCTGCTCTTCCTGCTCCAGCCGCTCAAACAAGCACCGGCGGGACTTCCTGCTCCCTCCTCCCCGCGGCCGGCTGTGCTGCCGCGCAGGCCTCACCGCCCCACCGTACTCCCATAGCTAGCCTAGCCATCCCTCTACTCACCCACACCTATTGTTATTCTCCGGCGACGGCAGACGAACCAGTAAACCCTCGTACAGTTGTACTCCCCTCCGCGTGGGAAACAACTGTCGAGTCTTCCCTGCCTCTGTATCGTCCCCTTCCTAGGCCTCGCCGTCGTCCACCGTCGTGGTGTTCTCGTCGCGGCGTGGTCAATGTGGTCAACGACCGACTTCCATCGGAAGAGTACTGTGTGTGGAGACGCTGACAACTGGGTCCACGGCCGCAGCAAGGAAGTGCCTCCTTATTACGCGCAAAATAATTATTCCTCCACCTGACAGCGGGCACCCACCGGACGGGCCACTGTATTTCGCGAAAAAAAACGTTTCCCCCTGACTGATGGGACCCACCATCTACACCTTCGCATGCAAGGAAGTGCGTCCAGGCAAAAAAACAAAACGATTCGCCCCTGACTGCTGGGACCCACCAGTTACATCTTCGCAGGCAAGGAAGTGCCTGACAGTCGGGACCCACCTGGTCGAAGCGTACGTAGCGTTGTCATTCTGGTCACGAACGTGTACGTACATATATACTGGTGGATGTAGAGGCGCGCACGTGTCATAGTAGAGGCGTGCACGTAGCATGTACACGTACGTACAGCAGCCAGGGTGCAAGAAAGAAAATACGGCCACGTATGTGTACATACGGGCGGGGTCTCGAATGCCTACTCGCGCATACGTACGGTCAGGGATCGTTGACATGGCTGGGTCGGAACGGAGAAAAAGCGTCGTTGTCGTGTTCATGGGGAGGCAACTGAATACGCCGTGTTCATGGGGAGGCGACGGAATGCGTCGTGTTCATCGGGAGGCAACAAAATGCATGGGAGCCAACCGGCTGGGTCGGAACAGAATGTGTGGTCGTGTTCATCGGGAGGGCTTGGATGGAACAGGCGATGGAAACGAGGCCTGGCGTACCGCACAACGGAGGAAACGGCCTTGTGTTCGACCAGCCACGTCCAAAACGGGATCCTCTTCATCGGGAGGGGTCTGGCGTACTGCAAAACGGACGAAACAGACCTCCTGCGGTCGAAACGGGGGTCCTGTTGATCAGGAGGGGTGTGGCGTACCGCAAAACGGATGAAACGGACTTGTGTTGGAGCGCTATGGTCGAAACGAGGGTCCTATTCATTGGGAGGGGTGTGGCGTACCGCAAAATGGGACTCCACGGGATACTGTTCATCTCCACCGTCGACCTCCTCCAGCCTCCACAGGCTACCGTCGACCTCCTCCAGCCTCCACGGGCTCCTGTTCATCCAGCCTCCACCGCGCGCTACTCCATCGGCCACTGTTCAACCACCCCTCCACGGGCACCCCTCCACCGTCTACTGTTCATCCAGCCCTCCACACCACGGGGTCCTGTTCAACCACCCCTCCATGGGCACCCCTCCATCCTCTACTGTTCATCCAGCCCTCCACCACACCACGGGGTCCTGTTCATCCAGAGGCAATGCCACCGCTCACTGCTCATCCAACTCCCCCTCCCCCTGCAATGCTCACTGTTCATCCAATCGATCGGCTTCAGTTAGTAGCAGTAGCGAAGGAATCGCTCGATCGGGTTCAGTTAACAGCCATCGATCGGTCGCTCGGGTTCAGTAACGCGTATCCTGCAGTGCAATCGCTCGGGTTCAGTTAGAGCCCAACGCCTCACTCGGGTTCAGTTAGAGCCAACGCCTCGCACACACGCGTGTACGTGTACGAGAGAAACGCGCATCGCTCGGCCCCCCGACCTCCCACCGTAACCGGGAACTCCCCGAAATTTTCCTCCCCCTCGCTTCTACCATGGTTTTTTCCGTCATGGACGGCCCAAAGAATGTCATGCAACTGCGTCTCTGGCCCGCCCAGGACGATAAGCCCATTTTCTGTCATGACTTTTTGTCATAGAAGTTGGAGCCCACCACATCTATGATGATACTGGGTTTTGTCACAATTATCGTCATAGAAGTGTCATATGTATGACAGAAAAAAAAATTGTTCAGCCCAAAATGTCACGGATGTGTCTTTTTTTGTAGTGAACTCTTGGTTAGATTGATCAAAAAGAATAGCTTGTTGTTATTTTAGTACAAACTCTAGGATAGATTGATAGGAAAGAATAGCTTTGAGGTGGTTCCATACCCTACAAATAATTTCTTCTTATGTTCTCTGCTAGATAAGAACTTTGGAGTGATTCTTCATCGCACGTGAGGGATGGTTACATGATCCAATTATATTAGCATTGTTGAGAGATTGCACTAGCGAAAGTACGGACCCTAGGCTTCATTTTCAAGCATTGTAATACCATTTGTGCTCCATTTTATCGATTGTTACTTTGCTATTTGTTATTGTTCCTATTACAAAAATGAATATCTATTATCATTACTACACTTGTATCACTATCTCTTCGCCGAACTAGTGCACCTATACAATTTACTATTGTATTTGGTGTCTTGGGGACACAAGATACTTTTTATTATTTGGTTGCAGGGTTGTTTGAGAGAGACCATCTTCATCCTACGCTTCCCATGGATTGATAAATCTTAGGTCATCCACTTGGGGGAAATTTGCTACTATCCTACAAAACTCTGCGCTTGGAGGCCCAACACGAGTCTACAAGAACAAGTTGTGTAGTAGACATCAAGCTATTTTCTGGCGTCGTTGCTGGGGAGGTGAGTGCTTGAAGGTATATCTTTAGATCTTGTAATTTAATCTTTTAGTTTCTTGTTTTATCACTAGTTTGGTTCGTAAAATAAAACTATAAAAAATGGAATTGAGGTGGCCTCATATTATTCGTCTTTATCATGTCTTTCATGAAAATGAGTCTACAAGAACAAGTTGTGTAGTAGACATCAATACTACGTTGGATCCTAGTTAAAAATTAAAAGAAACATTGGCAGTCATGTCATAACATACAACTACAAGTCAACCACACTTAACTACTAGCTAATATATATTTATCCTAAAAACAGATCTGACCATCATACAAAATAACACTAAGAAACATTAGCATGTATTTCTAAACTACTAATATTTACACTACAAAAAAATCTGACAATGCATACCATCGAGGTAGAGCTTGGTGGTGGTGGTGGCAGCGGCGACGAGACGCCTCCTCCGGTGTTCGAGGAGGAGGCCATGCGCGCTTGCGGCAGTGCGACGAGCGGTGCGGCGGCGAGGGGCGACGATGGGCACGGCGGGAGGGGCGACGACGATGAGGGGCGTGGCGGTGACTCGGGCGAGATTTGAGAGGGGGAGAAATGATGTGGGGATATTGGGGGGAACGATTTTTGAGTGAAAATTGAACCCTCGGCATAGTGGAACTATCGCGCGCAATAAGGCCCTCCACACGTATGGTGACAAGCACAGGCTGTCAGTACCAAGAGGCCACCACTGCTATGATAAAATCCCCACATAAGGTGCGGCGACTTAGCTGTGGCAGGGCGGCAGTCATGCCCGCCATAGCTAAAGGAGGTAGCAGTGGCGGGTTGCCGGCGATGCCCGCCACTGCCATTTTTAATAACTGGAGATAATTCGAAATGCTTCACCTGTGGCGGGCGATAGCAAACGCTTGCCACTGGTCGCGACCTAGCTGTGGCGGGTATGTTTTGCCACTCGCCACTATTCGCTTTCAAATATAGTTGTGACGGGCGCCCCACCCAGCCCGCCACTGATTAGGGTTCACCAATAAGCCCTTTCCCAGTTGTGAATACAAGCCCATATGTTCCAGCTAGTTCCACTTTCCTGATTTTACTCATGATGCTTAGGGTTTTCCCCTTTTATCTACACTACTATGACCTACGTAGGTGCTGTCTGTCGTACTAGCAATACTCCACCCATCAAGCTAAACAACACACCACTAATAATTCCAAAGCTTAGTTGTTCAAATATGATTGTGATATGGTACTGATATTAGTTAATAGACACATTTAATTGGTTAGCTAAAGCTCCCACTTGAGTTTCCAAATGCATGTGACGACATCTAGTGAGACAGGAGGAATTGCATTTCTTTGTCACTTGTTTACTGTACTTTCTTGTCCATACCAAATCTTTTTTTTGACTGGTCACTGTAGGGAAAACCCCCACAGCCTTGGCTCTTTATTCATCATAAGGTTACAATATGTGCAAAGGTTATGAAGGATAACCCAAAGGAAAGAAAATAAAGCTTAGGCTAAAAAAAGAGTAAGGTTACATCAAAGGGCGAGGAAAACTACACAACGCACAAGGCCCTCTTTAAACCTAGGCTTAATCCTAAAAGAGAGCAGTGCTATATCATGAATGAAGGACCTTCTCCACTTTAGCATTCCTGATAAGCCAGATGTTCCAGCAAGAAGTGAACACCACTTTAGCAAAAACAGGCTTGTTGAAGTCCCTCCTGGCATTGAGAGCAATTTTACACATATTGTTGTCATGAGACCAATCAATATGTAGATAGTTCCACACATGTTGACTAAAAAGACAGATGAAGAATAGGTGATCCCTGTCTTTCCCTTATCTGCAAATGACAGAGTACACAACAAATGCCATCCTCAATGTGCTAATGTCTTCTTTCCACCATATCCTTTGTGTTCAATCTATCCATGATCATCATCCATGCAAAAAAATTTAATTTTCATAGTGCAGGAGTTGGTCCAAACCCATTTTAGCAAAGGGTTGAAGGACAAATTTGCATGCATGTAGGAGAAGAACCTCTTGGGAGTGTATGACTTATCAGTCCCATGCCAGTACCAGACATCTTTGAAGGCAGACTGCACACCATGATACAAAAGCAGATTTTCTAGAGTCAATAACTCATTGAAGGCATGTTCAGATAGAGGTAAATGAAACCAGGTGGATAAGTCCGCATAGTCCAAACCATCCTTCACATAGGTCAAAGGATCTTTGGAATAAGAAAACATCCTTGGAAATTTGTTCTGCAATGGTAATACTGAATCCCCCAACTTCCACTTTTCTGACTAAAACAAGGTAGTATCCCCCTGGTTAATCTGTACCCAGGACACCTCTCTATACTAATCAACCAACTTAAGAATATCTTTCCACCATAATGACCCACATGAAGAAGTACCTTGTGGAACCACACCATGGTAGTAAGAATTCCAAATGAGATGCACCCAAGGCACATTATCCTTGTTTAGAAACTTGTCTATGTGTTTAAGCAACAAAGTCACATTCTGTATTCCAAGATTCAAAATTCCTAAACCACCCTTATCCTTGGGCCTACAAATAAGCTCCCAAGCAGCCAAAGAAGGAGCGGGATCTTGCTTATTCTTTCTCCATAAACATTACCTTTGGATCCTTTGCAGTTGCTTCAAAATTCCGGGGTTGATAAGCACACTGCATAAAAAGAAGATGGGCAAAGATGATAAAGCAGAATTCAAGTCTTGCAGCCTTCTCTTGAGCTAGAAATGAAGAGCTAGCAGTCATTCTCCTTTCCATGCAATCAACTAAAGGCATTAGATCCACCGTTCTTGGCCTCGTGGTGCCCACTGGAAGCCCCAAATAAGTAAATGGTATCTTTCCAACCTGACAGAAAAATATAGCAGCCAATCTGTTGGTCTCTTTCAGAGACACATTAATAGGGACCATTGAAGACTTATGATAGTTAACATCAAGCCCAGTGGATTGAGAAAATACACGCAGCAACTTCTTCAGAGCTAACAGTTGATTCTCCTCAGCAGGCACAATATTAAGGTATCATCAGCATCTTGAATAATAGGATAATCCTTATCATGGCAAGGTATAGGTAACTGCAGCTCACCCCTAACATGCATACGGTTGACTACTGACTATAAGAGATCTGCAGCCGGGACAAAAAGCAAGGGCGGAAATGGGGTCCCCTTGTCTCACACCCTTTTTGCACCAAAACTGACGCCCGGATAATTAAGTTACAGTAATCCCCAGCTAATGATACTTTTCCATCACTGTTTCTATTGTTAAACTCGCGTTGATTCGAAGCCACTTCAAATTACAATGTAAAATGAAGTCAAATAATTAAAGTCTTCAAAAGTCAAAAATAAAATGTTCTAAATGTAGAAAATAATTCATAAATAATTATGGTGCAGAACCACATTCTTATAAAATTTATAAATGCCCAAAATAATTAAAATAGGGGCTAAAACAATTATTTAAGTGCTTTTTAAATTATAACAATTACAAAGTATCTTATTTTTGAATCAAACTTTTTGTGCCAGTAGTTGGATTGATAAATCTATTTTAGGAGTTGGTTTACAACTTGAAGAACTAAAATAAATGGCAACTAAAAAGAAACAGGAAAAGAAAAACAAGAACAAAAGTAAAAAAGAGAAAAACAAAAAGACCTTCCCCTACCCTGGGCCTTGGCTCACTAGGCCACCAGGCCAGCCCCCTCGCCCCTGCTTCCCCGCTCCCCTGTTCACGGGAGGGTGTGGCCGCACTGATGCCCGCCACGGCACCGGCTGTCACCGTGGCGGCCATTCGGCAGCCCTCCCCGGCGACCACTTCACCTAT
This sequence comes from Triticum aestivum, assembly GCF_018294505.1. Classification (NCBI taxonomy): domain Eukaryota; kingdom Viridiplantae; phylum Streptophyta; class Magnoliopsida; order Poales; family Poaceae; genus Triticum; species Triticum aestivum. The sequence goes on from NC_057812.1 coordinate 325,193,830, forward strand.
AAGACCGACGCCCCCTTCTCATGGCGCCTGGAACCCTAATCCCCATTCGCCCCTCTCCCTCTCGCACGAGCCGCCGCCCGAGCTCGGCCGTCACCGCGTCGCCATCGTCAACGTGCACCAGAGCTTCCCCGAGCTACAAGAAGGTGCCCAGGACCCGCGTCACCCTCGTCTCCTTCGTCCTCGCCTGTGGATCAAGGCCAAAACGCCGCGTAGCTTCATCATCGGGTCATCTTCCACGCCACGGCCACCGCAACCCCGCCGCTCGATCCGCCGCCGTCTGCTCATCCCGGCATCCCCGAGCCCTCCACGAGCACCGCAGTGAGCAACCCCTTCGATTCCCCATCTCCTCCGCCTCGATTCGGTCACCGTTTGCCGACCCCGAGCGCATCCGAGCTCGCACGTACGCGTGCGTGTGCGTGCGTGAGCTGCTGCTGCTTAACTGTCGTCTGCTGCTGCGGCGTACTGCTGCTGCCCTCGCCCGCACGCCCTCTTTCCGTGACGCAAACCCCCGGACCTGCCTGCCTAATGTTGCTTACGGCACAAAGCTGCTGCTGTTAGTTGCTTTTGTCGCCGTCGCTGCTGGTTGTTGTCCGCCGCTGCTATCGCTCACCTCGCCGCGATGCTGCCACTGCTCATCACTACGCCTGTGTCCCGCGCGTCCTAGCCTCGCACCACGCCGGCGCCAGCCTATGCGAGCCGGCGCACCGTCTTCCCCTGCTGCCCCATCGCCTACTACCTCCCCGCGTGTGTGCTACATGCTGCTGCTGCTGGCGCGCACTGCTCTTGCTGTTGGGCTGCTACTCTTCTGTACTACTGCTGCTTGTTCTACTGTGTCTGCTCGCTTGCTATTGCTGCTAATCGTTGGTTGCTGTTGCTCGCCTACAGAGGCTGATGCTTGCCCACGGCTACTACGGCTGCAGCTGCTGTCGTAGTCTAGGAGGTCGGCTCATTAGATTAGTCTAGGATTAGGTAGGTTAGTTAAATTGCTTAATTAGTATAATGTGTGGATGACATATGGGTCCACCTAATTAGATTAGATAAATCATTTAGAATTTAATAAAATTCTGACATGTGAACCCCCCCAACACTATTCACTTTGACCAGTCAATTTGACTTGGTCAATTCGGATTAATTAAATATAATAATTTCAGAAATTTTTGAAAATTAAAAAATACAATAAACTTTGAGAAATTCATATAAAATAAATCGTAAGTCAGATGAAAATAATTTATATATGAAAGTTGCTCAGAAAATTCCAACGAATCAAAATACAAAATCTGTTCGTTCGCCACATGTCCCTAGCATAGCAAACATGCAGCAATCCCCTTTTGGTTTGTTTGCCCGAAAACGTCAAACACCAGGAATACTTTTCCGGATGTTTTCCCCCTTTGTCGGTATCACCTATCCCTGCATTAGATCACCTCTGGCACCGCGTATTGCCTTGTTATATTTTGTGATGCTTTGTTTGCTCCGTATTTACTATTTCTTCCCCCTTCTTCTTCTCCGGTAAACCCCGAGACTGGCGCTGATGCCATTGAGTACGACTACGTCACCGACGACCCTTCTTTCTGTGCAACAGAGCTTCCAGGCAAGCCCCCCCGATTGATCAACCCGATATCGCCTATTCCTTCTATCTATTGCTTGCATTAGAGTAGTGTAGCATGTTACTGCTTTCGGTTAATCCTATTCTGCTGCATAGCCTATCATTGTTGCTACAATATTGTTGATACCTTTACCTGATATCCTAAATGCTTAGTATAGGATGCTAGTTTTCCATCAGTGGCCCTATACACTCTTGTCTATCTGCCATGCTAGACCACTGGGTTGTGATCACTTCGGGAGGTGATTACGGGCATATACTATATACTTTATATTGTTACATTACTTATGATACTGTTCGGAGATGGGGGCTGAAGGGGCAGGTGGTTCCACCCAGGTAGTGGTGGGCCTGAGTTCCCGACGCCCCCCGAGTGTTACTTTGTGGTGGAGCGATAGGGCAGGTTGTGGCCACCTAGGAGACAGGTGGGCTTGGCCCTGGTCGGCGTCTGCGTATACTTCAAATAACACACTTAACGAGATCTGGATATTTCATATGAGTCTGGACACTAGCCTATACACACTAACCAACTACGTGGGAACGGTTATAGGCACTCGACGTCGTGGTATCAACCGAAGCCTTCTTGACGTCACCCACAGAGCGGCGTGCGCTGGATTGGACTGGAACGCCTGCTCTTGTATTAGGGAGGCTAGGTCTGCTTACCGGCCGTGTTCGCAACATGCAGGTGTGCAACGGGCGACGGGCCCAGACCCCTGTGTGCTTAGGATTTAGACCGGTGTGCTGACCTCTCTGTTGTGCCTAGGCTGGGTTGCGACGTGTTGATCTTCCGAGGCCGGGCATGACCCAGGAAAGTGTGTCCGGCCCGAGGGATCGAGCATGTTGGGTAATGTGGTGCACCCTGCAGAGAAGTTTATCTATTCGAATAGGTGTGTCCCTCGGTAAAAGGACGACCCGGAGTTGTATTCGGACCTTATGACAACTAGAACCGGATACTTAATAAAAACACACCCTTTCAAGTGCTAGATACAACTCGGTGGTCGCTCTCTCACAGGGCGACGAGGAGAGAATCGCCGGGTAGGATTATGCTATGCATTGTTACTTGGTGAACTTACCAGCTACTCTCTTCTACATGCTTCAAGATGGATGTTGTCAGAAGCGTAGTCTTTGATAGGACTAGCTATCCCCCTCTTATTCTGGCATTCTACAGTTCAATTCACAGATACTACCCATTTCCTTGATACCAATGCATATGTAGTGTAGATCCTTGCTTGCGAGTACTTTGGATGAGTACTCATGGTTGCTTTGCTCCCTCTTTTGCCCCATTTCCATTTTTCTGAGATGTCGCAACCAGATGATGGAGTCCAGGAGCCAGAGGATCCCGAGGAAGTTTCTACGTGGAGTTCGGCTTAGAGGAGTAGTTAGGAGGTCCCAGGCAGGAGGCCTTGCCTTTTCGATCGTTGCTACTTTTGTGCTAGCCTTCTTCAGGCAACTTTGTTTAACTTAATTGTCTGTACTCAGATATTGTTGCTTCCGCTGACTATTTTATGATTGAGTACTTGTATTCGAACCGTCGAGGTCCCTGGCTTGTAATATGATGCTTGTATGACTTATTTGTTTTTAGGGTTGTGTTGTGATATCTTCCCGTGAGTCCCTGATCTTGATCGTACACGTTTGCGTGTATGATTAGTGTATGATTGAATCAGGGGCGTCATAAGTTGGTATCAAAGTCGACTGCCTGTAGGAACCCCCTTCCACACTCCTTGGCCGAAGTCGAGTCTAGTCACTACAAAACTTTTACTAACATGGATGTGTGTCTTATGGGCCCACGTTGCCATTGGGTGGTACTAGGATCTTTTACTCCTCGTCTATACTCTGGGACTCTGATCTTTCGGGTTAAATGATTTTTCTAACTCTAACACTAGGTTCTCGTAACTACTTCCTCCCATAGAGCCCCTCACTCCAGATGATTGCTTGGTGCACCATAAGATTGTGAAGATACACTCTGATGTTTTCCCAAGACCCTTGTGCATTTAGCCATTGCAATTCCCTTCCACCGATAGATCCCTACGGATAGCTACTTATACCTGTCGTCCATACCTTCATTTCCAATTGCTCTTATCGTTACAAGATACACTGTAGTACTTTCCGATATTCCAAGAATCCATTGTGACTGTTGCCTTGCAGCTCCTTTTCCGCATGAATAATGTACGAATAATTCGGCACAATTACCAAGGATCCATTCATCCATAGTTGTTCATGTGTTTCACAAAGGTCTTTGAAATACTATTTGATCTTCCGAAAATCCTCAGTAGCCTATTGCTCTCATTCTTCCTTACCTGCTTGCATTATGGTTAAATCCATATGTATAGCAATATTCGTGGAAATCCTTTGTGGTTGTCATTCTAATCATATATATTTAATATGTGTGTGAATCCACACGATCATCAGTTAACCCTGTTAAATTATCTTTTTGGCTCAGACGACATTTTGAACATGGGCTGGTTCTTGACCAATCTAATTGTTGTCGATTGTGCCCCTAGGTCTACTCAACTTATCCCTCCTTGATCAGAGTGTCTGCTTTTGATCATTCATTTTGGAAATCATAATTCCTTTGTTATATAAACGTCGAATTAGTCAGTTGCTTCTATAATCCAATGCCTTTGCATTGTTTCTTCTTCTGGTCAAGTACCGATGCTCACATCAGATCCCTTGTCGACCACCAGATCTTTTGTCATATTTTATCCAACAACGTCCTTCATATTCAATAACCTTGTCAGTTCTTCCCCTGATATATAATGCCTTTGGTAAATTGTATCCTTTGCTTTTTCCAACCATGCTCTGCTTCCGAGATTGAGTTATTTACCCCTAAAGTTGATGGTATACGTTCCTAAGATGCCATGATGGGATGAACCTGTGCCTTTTCTAATCTGTGTGAACCCGGAAACTACTATGAGTCATACTCTACTAGTGTTATATCAAATAAGATTTCAACACTACAACTTCATCGAAAATGAGGAGTGAATAAAGGGTTATGCATTGGATAAGTGGGAGTCAACTTTGAACTTTGTGTTCATGCCCATGGACATGATGTAGATCTTATCATGGAAGCTTCTCTTGAAATTAATTATTCCCTTGGTATAAAAATGATCTGGTATATGTGATTCCGTCCTTTGCAATCGTGGTTTCGACCATGTTCTATTTTGGTTTGAATCTTAGACAAGAATAAGTGTTTGTCTTCCACAGATCAATACACTAGTCTAACATCTACTTCCGATCTACCACTGGTGCGCGTCGGTCCTAAACAAACGGTTTTTAACCCATTTTCGCGACGGCATTTGGAACCGTCGCCAAGTGAATGTGGGTGATAGGGGGGTCCTTCCCACACGACCCAGAAACCGTCGGGGATAGGGAGCCTTCATGCATACAGTTGTCCATATATAATCGTTTCCGATATCTCGAATATCCCAAACGCTTCATCCTTGCTACTCGTTTGTGCTCGCAATGCCATCGCAGTCGGATTTTTATGGTTCTGCCTAAAACCAGGCAGATTCCAGGCACGGGAGTTTTCCAGACAGATTCTAGGCACGGGAGTTTTACGATGCATGGCACATCACAAACAGTTCATGATTATAAATCGTGTACGATAGGTAGACAATCACACATTATTAGTTTCCCTGCACCGTATGTGATAGTGTCTGACCTCACACACGCTTTGCATAAGGCAACTGTGTGCATGCTTGCACACGTTTTCTCTCTATGAACCATCTCGGATTATGGTGTATATCGCAAACGTTTGTGTTTTACCAACCGTGTGTGTCGTAATGACCTGCATAACGTAATTTCGCCCTAATTTAATTGCTGCTATTTAAAATTGTACCTAATTTAAACTTGAAAGTAGGCTATAGCTTTATTCATATCCATCAGGTTCAAACAACCAATGCATTATTCGATTCACAGGTACATATGTTTAAGAATTACATAAGCACCACATAAAGAATGATGTACCAGGGTTCTTTACTTGTACTATTACATATGGTAAAGAAAGAGGCGGCAGACATTCCAGTTGCTGAATAAGGTGAAGCGGAATGGCCCTATTGTGCTCTCCTGGATGCAGAAGGCATGCAGGACTCTAGTCCAACCCCTTGTGATGGTCGGCCGCCAATCATGTAGTTTGAGAGGTGATCTTGAGTAAACTGCTTCAAGATCCACTACAAAAGAAAAAAGATTTAGATGTTGTCATCTAACACAACTCATTACAGGCAGTAGAAAGAAGGCTACAGGGTTCTTACTTACCATCCTGCAGTTCACTGTTGTCTTGCATAAAGTGTAAACAAATAGTTCGGTTGACATCTTTTGACCCATTTCAATCACAATCTTTATCAGTTTCCTCACTTGATGTTGGTTCATGAATATCTCATTGCCCCATACGCAGAAAGGGTCGAATTGTGGATCTTTGGCAATGATATATGTACGTAAAAGCACCAAGTTAATACTAGAAGCTAAACAACAATTGAAAAATGATGTAGTACAACACTCCGTCCATCCCATTATATAAGATTTTATTACATGTATATCCAGACATCATCAAAACATTAAGGTAACACTCTTCCTTGTTGCTATGTAGCCTGGGATTGCATATTTAGTCATTCAGTACAATGCATGTTGCTAAACAACAATTGAAAAAACCAAATGGCATGTTAACTGCAATATCCTTAACAGCAACCAAATATCGTAGTTCATAGTGGTAATGTTGAAACTATTATTGATGAAATTGAACTGCGCGGCAAATAGTTGCACATAAAGAGCATCACATTGTGAAGAACTGAAATAAACAAGTCATAAGGACATCTCTAGGCGATCCTTCAAAATTTAAAGGACTAAAACCTTAGTGGATATATATATATATATATACTCCAGCATTTTTTGGCCTTTTCTAGTCGATCCCCTAAACTTAAGGTTGTAAACTTCAATTTGATCAAGTTCAAAGCAGGTTCAACCGAAAGTAGTATGCATTCAAACATCAACATAGATAGTTTTGCATAACCGAACATAAAACATAAATTTAAACTAAGCTAAACTACTTTCGGTCGAAGTAGAGGTCGAGCCAACCCTTCCTTGTCATGTACGGTGTGCCGCGAGCCGGGTCCGGGCCAGTACCGTCGTTAGGGTCATTGGGGAAGGCACTCCTCCACTCGTCGATGTTGATCTCCTCGTCCTCAGGGCCCACCTCGACGCCCTCTGCGCCATCGTCGCCGCCGCCTTCGACCTCGTCATCATAGGAGAGCACCATAACCTCGCCGCCCTCCGCGCTGCCGTCCTCGCCACCTTCGACCTCGTCATCGGAGGATAGCATGATAACCTCGCCGCCCTCCACGCCGGCAAAGATCGCCCGCTCCGCCTCCATGAGCTCCGGTGCTGCCGGTGGAGCTCTTCCATGTAGGCCTCATCAGCAGCCTCGACCTCGAGGCACTCCCATGCCTCGCGGTCCTCCCGCGCCATAGCCGAGCTCACCACCCCTGGCTCTGGGGGAACGAGGTCGATCGGACATGTGCCGAAGGGGAAATTGAGCCTAGCCGCCATGCCGTGGTAGCGGACCTGCCAGCGGTCGTACTCCATGGCTGCGAGCTCGGTCGTGTGGAAGCTACTAAGCCACCAGCGGGTGTGGGTCTCTTGATCCGTAATCTCAACGACCCACGTCCCCCACCGCCGCTGCCGAACCCCAAGGTAGGACTTCGTCGGCTGCCGAGTCAGGGACCCGAGGGGGAAGTCCTCGAACCAGTGTAGGGGCGCGGCAGCGGGCGGATTGGGGGACCGGTGACGGCAGATCGAGCCCGCGGAGGACGATGGGGACACCTCGGCGGCCATCTCGCCGGCGTCGGGCGAAAAGGCCGCAATAAACCTCTTTTTGGCCATTGGCTCCTCGAGCTCCCCAGCACATAGGCAGAGGTTGAGGATTGAGGCGCTGGTGATGGCGGCGTCCTACCAATTGTTTCGAGGGTTGTGTGTGTCTGTGTGAGCAGTGGTTGTGTTTGAGGAAATACTACGGCAACTGAAAATTTTACTAGGTGGGAGTAACAAGGCGGGGCTATTAAAAATTTTGGATCAAGGGCGAGCAGATATTTTTGAGATTGCGAGGGATGCAGAGGCGGGAGTAAAATGCCAGGGCTACTGAAAATTTGAATCAAGGGACTGAAGCAGAGCGGGAGTAACAGACATCGCACACGGTCCGCACATACTAATCGTGTGCTATCAAACATTAAAACCTTCCAGGCGGTAAATATTTTCGAGATTGTGAGGGATGCAGAGGCGGGAGTTTTGGGGGAACAGGCTAGTGTGCTTGATAAGCCGGTTGTGGACTGTAGCCGATGCACCTTCTCGTGTAAGCCATAGGCGTACTATATACACCGACGGTGCTCCAAGATATTTTGTACTATATCTCACACGGTTGGTGATAATAAACTGTGTGGGGTCCAGTTGATTTGAATTATAAAATGGGGTCACGGTGCAATGGACGATGTTTGAATTGCTAGACCTTTTATCTGCAGTGAACATGCAACTATATGTGTGTCGTAAAAGAATTGGAATTATTCAGGGTTCGTTTGGACATTTTATACATTAAACTGGTTTTCTAGCCATTTCAGGTGCATAATTCAAAATTAAACTACATGCACATGCTCCGGTGCATACAAATTGGTTGAAAAATCAAATTTGTGTCCTTCAGTGCATGCTTAGGTCCCATGCAAGAAATGGGAATGAATTTTTTGGGGTTCGTTTGGCCTTTTTATACATTAACTAGGTTTTCTAGGCATTTTATGTGCATAATTCAAATTTGAACTACAAGCACATGCTCCAATGCACTAAAGTTGGTTGAAAAATCACATGTGTGTCCCTAGGTGAATTTCTAGGTCCCATGCAAGAGATGGGAATGAATTTCAAACACCAGGGCACTGTTGATTGCCGGCAAAACGTTGAGATGCCTGTTTTTTAAATTCTAGTAAATCCAAAACTCGTCTGAAATTCATGAAACTTGGCATGCTATCATGGAGGGGCATCAACATGCAGTGGTGAAAATTTTGTCCCATTTGGGGCAGGTTTGGGTATAAGCTTCTCACAAACCAGAGCTTCTCACAACAAGCATGATGGTTTCGATTAGCAACTTACCACCTCTGGGGACGGGACGATATCTGTTGCCTCTTATTGATTTCAAAAAAATTCTAGTGTCAACATAGAACAACAGGAGTGTTGTGTTTAATCTTGGAATTTTTCGGGGTTCGTTTGGCCTTTTTTTATACATTATAACTGGGTTTTCTAGGCATTTTATGTGCATAATTCAAATTTGAACTACAAGCACATGCTCCAATGCACCAAAGTTGGTTGAAAAATCACATGTGTGTCCTTGGGTGAATTTCTTGGTCCCATGCAAGAGATGGGAATGAATTTCAAACACCAGGGCACTGTTGATTGCCGGCAAAATATTGAGACACATGGTTTTTAAATTCTACTAAATCCAAAACTCGTCTAAAATTCATGAAATTTGGCATGCTATCATGAACCGGCATCAACATGTTGTGGTGAAAATTTTGTCCCATTTGGGGCAGGTTTGGGTGTAAGCTTCTCACAAACCAGATCTTCTCACAACAAGCATGATGGTTTCGATAGGGAACGTACCGCCTTTGGGGACGGGACGATATCTGTTGCCTTTTATTGCTTTCAGAAAAATTCTAGTGTCAACATAGAACAACAGGAGTGTTATGTTTAATCTTGGAATTTTTCGGGGTACGTTTGGACATTTTATGCATTAACTGAGTTTTCAATGCATTTATGTGTTGTATTCCAAATTGAACTACAAGCACATGCTCCAATGCACCAAAGTTGGTTGACAAATCACATGTGTGTCCTTGGGTGAATTTCTAGGTCCGATGCAAGAGATGGGAATGAAATTTAAACACCATGGCACTGTTGATTGTCGGCAAAACATTGAGATGCCTTGTCATAGCCCTAGAATTGTTTGCAATAGTTGCACAAGCATCTTGCATCATGTTTAAATTCATGAAAGTTGAATTGGGGAAAGTGGAAAGCCTCAGAAATCATTTCAAAAAAATGATCAACATTAAAAGATTGCATCAAATAAACCCAAGAAGATATTCCTGTTAAGCTATAAAAATATTGGCAAGAGGTAAAATTCAAACCAATATTTTTGGAGTCACAGAAATATTTATTTTGGGCATTTGAGTTAATCCAATAATTATTTGCATTGGATTTATATAGGTGATATATTAACTATATGTCCAATAATTATGATAATTGTTGAGGGGCTTTGGAATAATCCATTTAGTCCCTGCAAAAATTGCCAGAAGCAGAAAAATTAGTTTGGTTCAAAAACCAAATTAAAACAAATGTCAGAAATAGAAAACAGAAACAAATAAGAGAGGGAGAGAGTTACCTGGACCTACCTAACTTACCTGCAGCCCATCTGGCGCCCCAGCTGGCCCAGCACTGTGCGACCCACTGGCCCATAGTGCCAGTCATCACGAACCTCCCGCCAGAGCAGGCAGGCTGCTGCCTGTCGCCCGCGCACCGCCCCTGGCCACCTCCTGCTTGCCACCGAGGCGCCCTCGACGCGTCTGGAGACGCCCCGCAGCCCCCTCTGCCTCTCCCCTCACTCTCTGCTCTCTCCCTCGCTCTCTAGCCCCTTTCCCCATAGCTCACCCGAGAGCGACCGCCGCCGCCGTTCGCTGCCACCGTGCCTAGAGCCACCCCTCACCCTTCCGCCATGCCCAAAGGCTCCGCCTCGACACCACGGAGCTCCAAGACGAACCACGCGCCCGCGGGACGCCCGAAGCGACTCCATCATCTTCATCTTCGCCGTCGGCCGCCGGAGATCTCCCTCGTTGCCCCGCTCGCTCCAGCCTCTTCCCGAGCTCGCCAACCCCTCCGTTCGATCCACTGTGAGCGTCTGCGTCGATCCCCCCTCTCTCCTGGCTCTTTTCCTCCCGCTAACACCGTTGCCCATCGCGGCCGAGAGCTCGGCTCCGCCGGCCATGCCGCGGCCGTGGCCACTGTCACATAGAGCTGCAACCAAGCACATAGCCGTGCTCAGCGCAACGCCAGAAGCCCAAAACCCCCTCCAGCTGCTCCTGCCGTGCTTCGCAACACCGAAACCGATGAGACCCGAACTCCGGCCGCCGCATTCGTGCTCGCCGCCATCGACTCAGACCACCCCAGCTCCACCCGCTTGGCCTACCAGATGCACGCGAGCCCCAGCTACGCATAGCACCAAACCGCGGTCGATTTGGTCGACCGTGGGCAAATTCCGAGCCCCTCCGTCGTCTCGGGTTTCACCGGCGACGAGCCGTGGGCCAAGTCCGGCGGGTTTAACCCCGCTTGACTGGGTTTGACTTCCCCCCTGACCCACTGACATGTGGGCCAGGCCCCTGCTTAATTAAGCGATAGATTAATTAGCGTTAATTAACTTAGTTAGATAGGTTAGCCTCTGACATGTGGGCCTAGGCCTTAACTAAACTAGATTAGGTTTAGTTAATTTTAATTAACCTTGTTAGTTAACTGTGTCACTGACGTGTGGACCCCACATGTTAGGTTTGACCTGGACCGAGCCGTTGACCTGCCGATGTCACTGTGAGGTCATGCTGACGCAATAATTCCTTTCTGGAATTTAAATAAATCTTAAATGATTTATTAATTTCAGAAAATGCCCAAAACTTCTAAAAATCATAGAAATTCAACCATAACTCCAAATAAGATAAATTATATATGAAAAATGATCAAAAAATCCAATCTATCCATCTGTACCATTTTCATGCATGTTAGAACAACTTATAGCTACTGTTTAGGACAAATCATGTAAATGGCATTTGAATTTCCACATATGAAGTTTGAATTTGAATCATGTATTCAGACCAACTTCATTTAAATCATAGCTAGATGCATTAGCTCAAATCAAAGAATATTGCCATGTCATGCTCATGCATCATATTGTGGCATTGCATTGATTGTGTTCTTTCTCAGTTGCCGGTGTTTGTTCCCTCTCGATAGACGTGGTTCCGACGATGTGATCGATGACACCGATGAAGAACTATACTATCTTCAGAAGTGCCAGGCAAGCAAAACCCCCCTTGTTCATTCCGATACAATCCCACTCTCTCGCTCCTGCTCTCTTTTACTGCATTAGGACAATAACGATTCAACTGTTAAATGTTGCGCTAGTTGAACCCCTTTCCTCTGCATGACCTATCATTGCCACAGTAAATAGATGAAACCCACTAGCATGAGTAGGAAATGTTTGAGCCCTGATGTGCCTACTCATTCATGCTTGTTGTCATGCCTACTACTGCTTAGAGTTGAGTCAGGTCTGATTTATCAGGAATGAATTGGAACGTGGTAAACATGTCCTACCGTTGAGAGTTAAGTGTGTGAACACGATTTGGTAAAGGTAGCGGTGAGAGGCCATGTAGGAGTACATGGTGGGTTGTCTCATTGCAGCCGTCCTCAGGAACTGAGTTCTGTGTTTGTGATCCATGAATAGTTACTACCACACATTGGGTTCCGGTAATCAGCCCCACTCGGCTTATTAATCAACTCGATCTCTATCAAGGAGTTGCAACTAGTTTCTGGTGTTTGTAGGTAGTGTTAGTATTCTACCAAGTGGCACACGGTACAGGTGGGCTTGGGACAGACTAGGCACAGTGGCATGGTGTACCAAGTGGCACCCAATGGTGGGCTTGGGAACCCTGCACACATAGTTTGGGGCCGTGAGCGACACCCTGGCCGGATCTCCTTGCGGATGGAACCCGAATAGGCGATAAACCTAGACGAGAGACTTGTATGGTTAGTCAGGTCGTGGCCGACATCCTCGCCAGGCTTCCGCTTGAAGGTTCCCGAGATACATGACGTGTACATGGTGATAAGTGGTGAGAGCGTGTGTGAAGAAGTACACCCCTGTAGGGTTATCATTATCTATTAGAATAGCCGGATTCCTCGGATATGGAAACTTTGACCCCTTGCATAGTTCATAGACAAGTGAAAGTGGATACTCTAAAATGCACAAGATAAGCATGAGTGCTATGGATGGCGTTCTCGTAGGGAGACGGGAACGGATCCATAGTGGTGTATTGATATGGTGAATATGTGGACTCGTGTGCGCCACCTCAAAAGAGTTACTTGCAGTCATAGTTCAGGATAGCCACCGAGTCAAAGTTGGCTTGCTACAGTTAAACTCCACCACCCCTTTCTTGATACTGATGCATATGTAGCTAGTTCTGATGTAAGTCTTGCTGGGTACATTTGTACTCACGTTTGCTTAATTTATGTTTTTGCAGAGAGACTTCGGTCTCACTAGTAGTTCCGCATGGACTTCGACGTTTAGCTCGTTACCTCAGCTACGATCTTATACCCTTGGGAGGGTCTTGTAGATAGTCAGGCTTCTCAGCCTTCTTCATTTGTAGTTGTCTATACTCAGACAAGTTAAGCTTCCGCATGTGCTTGTTGCTTGTATGCTCTGTATGTTGGGTCATGAGACCCATGTTTGTAATATCTCGCTCCTCGGAGCCTAATGAATAAATACTTTGAGTCGTAGAGTTTTTTTGTGATGCCATGTTGTATTTACACATATCGAGCATATTGTTTGTATGATTGAAATGCTTGGTATGTGTGGGATCCGACAACCGAGCTGTTTATCCTTGGTAGCCTCTCTTATGGGGAAATGTAGTCTTGTGCTTCCATGAGCCATAGTAGTCCGCTACAGCCCGGTTCACCGGAGTCCTGCTAGCCCAGCACTACTGCTCCGGAACACTTGACTGGCCGGCATGTGATTCACTTCATTCATGTGTCTGTCCCTTCGGGGAAATGTCACACGGTGACATCCGTAGTCCTGCCTAGCCTGCTACAGCCCGGTTCACCGGAGTCCTGTTAGCCCAGTGCTACAGCCCGGATTCGCACGCTGCTGACCGACATGCTCAATGTTGATTCATCGATGCATGTCCTCGTAAGTTAGTGCCACTTTGGGTTCACGACTAGTCATGTCGGCCCGGGTTCTTTGTCATATGGATGCTAGTGACACTATCATATACGTGAGCCAAAAGGCGCAAACGGTCCCGGGCCATGGTAAGGCGACACCCGTGGGAATACCGTGCGTGAGGCCGCAAAGTGATATGAGGTGTTACCGGCTAGATCGATGTGACTTGGAAGTGGGGTCCTGACAGCTTTGGTATCAGAGCCTGACTGCCTGTAGGATTACCAAGTCAAGCTGGTCGAAGTCGTGTCTAGAAATGCTTTAGTTATATAAGGGAATTGATTGTGGATGGGAACGTAAGGCTCTTTTTACTCCTTATCCTCATGACCTTCTGATCTGAGTCATCTTATCTTTTCTACGGGGTTAAGAGCTAGGCTTCTCTTCTATCTCTTAGGATGATGTGTTACTAAACCATAGTTTCCTAGGATTGTTGAGTTCAAGCCTCTGTTCAGTTCCTACTACTTCCATATGTTCATAGCTGGCCTCAGAACCTTGATATTGTGATGTTGAGTGGTTGTGCCACCATTTTTGTAGGATGTCTCAAATCATTTTGAGCATTTACAGCCGTTATGCTGTCCGAGTCATCCCAGGTTTCTAAATAGCCTGATGCACTTGCAAATCTTTCCTCCATGTTCCCGTTGTATTTTTGGGCCAGATTAAGCACACTAATCGGTGTGTTGAGGTACTCCGTTGCCTTGACGTGTATGTTGGAGTTAGTATTATGACCCTAGGTGTCCTCGAGAACCACTCAGTAATTTAGCAATTCTTTCGTATCCCTGGTGTGATGATTCTGGCCACCATTCTCGGAAGCATCCAGTGATGCCATTTAGTAGTAGGTATTCTACTCCTGGGTTCCTGACGCAAGATTCGCTCTACTTACATAGTGTTGATAGTGTTGCTCGTACCTTTAGGATATTAGTAACCTTTGCGATAGCCTTCGAGGTTCATGGTATATCATTCTTCCAATACCATGAACCATCATGGCAGAAGTTCCATTGAACCAAAAGATTACAACCAGGGTGCTCTTGAGGAGTACTCCATTCATGTTGTGACTCTGCCAATCCTACCCTTCCGCATGGGTTACCCGGAAGAAATGTTGAGCTTCGCTCGACATACTAAAATATGCATCCACAACTCAGAAAAACATATGTTCCTTTGAGTTGTTTCTCTTTAGTTGTATTCTGACCTTTGTCTATCAATTGATGGTCGGGACTAGTTGTGCATTCGTGTTATCGATGCCTATTATTCTTGTGGTCCGTCAAGCCATTCTATTCCGGAATGACTAGGAGAAACAAACTCCAACACCTCATCCATTTCTTGGACTGGTCAAAGTAGTTGTATTTTCGCAGATCAAAATGCCAATCCAGCTTTTGCTTTGTTCTACCTCGGAGTATTACCCCCTTTCTGTCAGGATTGTCATGAGAATTGCACCATGTCTCATGAATTCTTGATGCAGTGATACTTCTTGCCATCATTTTTCATTCCTCGGTTCCGTGTTGTGGCAACCGGAATGTCGACAAGTGAACCATGATGTGTGAAATCAATACTCCTAGCAACCGTCTTTCTTGGTAGTTAATGGACATTAATATCATTCTTAGCATGTTGGTTATCGAAACACTATACTAGGATTGATCGTGCTACCTTGTCCTTATTTCTGGTGCACCCTTCGATCCATGAGTTGGGATTGTGTCAATCCCTCACTCCTTCGATCATATCGTCTTGCCCTGAAAAGCAAGATTGTTCTCGAGCTTAGAGTCATATCGGTGGTTCGTGATTTTCCGGATATCTTCACGGAAGTATCACCAGGTCATTCTCTGACTGATATGGTGAGTTCGTGATCAAGTTGGTTTACCAATAACCCACTCTTTCCCAAGAAGCTATGTTGGATACCCCTGAGCTAGTTGGTTAAGCTAAACAAGAACTTGGAGAGTTGGAAGATAAAATCTTGTCTGACTTAGTTCGTGTTAAGGGATATCTTTTGTGTGTATGTGTGTGTTGAAGAAAGATGATATCTTCATCGATTGGTCCTCGTGATCAGTTGTTGGATCTATTTTCTTGTCCAAACTTTGATTTGGGTGTAGGCTATCCTCAAATCAAATCAGAACCAACTATGTTCGTAATGTTGTCTTACTTGAGGTTGATTCCTCGGGCATACACCATTACATCCTTTGGTCTGACCAATGCTATCACCTTGTTCACATAGTCGTGGAATTCCATCTTCATGGGAACCTGGATGAACTGTTGTTGAGCCCATCGACAACATTCTTATCTTGTCCATGATTCATGTCGAACATCTAAGTAGTATTGGAAACTTTTATAAGCATTATTTTCATGTCCCATTGATGAAGCATATGTTCGGATGAAAGAAGTGACTTCCTCGAATACATGTGCATTTGATGCAAGTTGCCACCGTGAATTCGATAAAGTCAATGTTGCTTCCTCTGGAATCATCCCAAGTCAGTCATACACGTGCGAAGTATGCTATGGTTTGACAGGCTCGCTACCCCCGTTCCATGTGCATCTCCTAGTACCCCAAGCCACTGATTGATTTGTTCAAGGAAAAGAAGCTCGTTCTTAAGACCCGGGGCTTATATAAGGACTTCGATATCCTTGATGATGGTTCCCCACCTGGACTCGGTAGTGTTTTATTATAAGACTACTACGTGGTCATGCTTGTCTGGGACAGCATGTTCACGTGTGTTTAGCAGAACCAGCTCATGTTTTGGAGCTTACTACCATAGTCCATTTCCTGAGAATCTCGCAACGCC
Organism: Triticum aestivum; assembly: GCF_018294505.1. Lineage (NCBI taxonomy): Eukaryota > Viridiplantae > Streptophyta > Magnoliopsida > Poales > Poaceae > Triticum > Triticum aestivum. The sequence continues at coordinate 325,210,184 of NC_057812.1, forward strand.
ATCTCATTGATTGGTGTTGTAAACTTTCATTTTCTTCTAGACTCAATGAGTCTAAAGTATCCTGTTTCTAACCAGATCTGAATCTCAGGCAGATATGATGGTTGGAACATTCCCACCATTTGCATTTTGTTCCCAGCTTGCACCCCATTGTGCCAATCCTACCATGGGTTGCCCTCTCGGTAATTACTACTCAGGATTATCTTCAAAGTGGGCTTACCATGGGTCCATCCATCTCCAATGATAAGCAAAAATCACTCATTGCATTGTCTTCAACAAGGTAGTCCACATCATCCATTCTAGTGTGAGTATGCCATCCTTTTCCGACTTCTTCAAATGATCGATTGTGATTGCCTTAGGCTGGTATAAAGAGTTTCAATGATCTTTGTATCAAAAGTAATTCTTTTTGCCACTTAAGGGGATAATTCTACGAGTCACCTTTCGTAAGGTATCACGTTACGAAATCATGGCAATTATCTCCTTGCTACTTTGAAATTCATGCTCCATCTTAGTCAAGTGTGGAATTGTAGCCTGCCAAATTGAAACCTCGTCATTTGTTTGTTTCCTCCCCTCTCGATATGTGTTTTGTGTATCAGCTCGAGAGATGTTCCTACATCTCACCCCATAAGTTGATCATGAGTTGTTCGATCTTCGAGAAGATCGACTTCGGTAGAGTCTCTTTCCGTCATCATCATGTTCGATGAAGATCTCGAAAGCAAAGACGTCAAGATTAATTGGAGCAATGAATCAACATCTCTGAGAAGGGCAATTGGATCACGAAGATCATGTCGGCTTTGTGTCCCCTCTGTCTTCTTACCTCACGTCTTGAATCTCTGGACGAGATTCTCGTTTAGTGGGGGTGAGTTGTCACAACCCTAGAATTGTTTGCAATAGTTGCACAAGCATCTTGCATCATGTTTAAATTCATGAAAATTGAATTGGGGAAAGTGGAAAGCCTCAGAAATCATTTCAAAAAAATGATCAACATTAAAAAATTGCTACAAATAAACCCAAGAAAATGTTCCTGTTAAGCTATAAAAATATTGGCAAGAGGTAAAATTCAAACCAATATTTTTGGAGTCACAGAAATATTTATTTTGGGCATTTGAGTTAATCCAATAATTATTTGCATTGGATTTATATAGGTGATATATTAACTATATGTCCAGTAATTCTGATAATTGTTGAGGGGCTTTGGAATAATCCATTTAGTCCCTGAAAAATTGTCAGAAGAAGAAAAATTAGTTTGGTTCAAAAACCAAATTAAAACAAATGTCAGAAATAGAAAATAGAAACAAATAAGAGAGGGAGAGAGTTACCTGGACCTACCTAACTTACCTGCAGCCCATCTGGCGCCCCAGCTGGCCCAGCACTGTGCGGCCCACTGGCCCACAGTGCCAGTCATCACGAACCTCCCGCCAGAGCAGGCAGGCTGCTGCCTGTCGCCCGCGTGCCGCCCCTGGACACCTCCTGCTTGCCACCGAGGCGCCCCCGACGCGTTTGGAGACGCCCCGCAGCCCCCTCTGCCTCTCCCCTCACTCTCTGCTCTCTCCCTCGCTCTCTAGCCCCTTCCCCGTAGCTCACCCGAGAGCGACCGCCGCCACCGTTTGCTGTCACCGTGCCTAGAGCCACCCCCTCACCCTTCCACCATGCCCAAAGGCTCCGCCTCGACGCCACGGAGCTCCAAGACGAACCACGCGCCCACGGGACGCCCGAAGCGACTCCATCATCGTCATCTTCACCGTCGGCCACCGGAGATCTCCCTCGTCGCCCCGCTCGCTCCCGCCTCTTCCCGAGCTCGCCAACCCCTCCGTTCGATCCACTGTGAGCGTCTGCGTCGATCCCCCCTCTCTCTTGGCTCTTTTCCTCCCACTAACACCGTTGCCCGTCACGGCCGAGAGCTCGGCTCCACCGGCCATGTCGCCGCCGTGGCCACTGTCACATAGAGCTGCAACCAAGCACATAGCCGTGCTCAACACAATGCCAGAAGCCCAAAACCCCCTCCAGCTGCTCCTGACGTGCTTCGCAATATCGAAACCGCCAAGACCCGAACTCCGGCCGCCGCATTCGTGCTCGCCGCCGTCGACTCAGACCACCCAGCTCCTCCCGCTTGGCCTACCAGATGTGCGGGAGCCCCAGCTACGCGTAGGACCAAACCACGGTTGATTTGGTCAATCGTGGGCAAATTCCGAGCCCCTCCACCATCTCGGGTTTCACGGGTGACGAGCCGTGGGCCAAGTCCGGCGAGTTTGACCCCGCTTGACCGGGGTTTGACTTCCCCCCTGACCCACTGACGTGTGGGCCAGGCCCCTGCTTGATTAAGTGATAGATTAATTAGCGTTAATTAACTTAGTTAGATAGGTTAGCCTCTGACATGTGGGCCCAGGCCTTAACTAAACTAGATTAGTTTTAGTTAATTTTAATTAACCTTGTTAGTTAACTGTGTCACTGACGTCAAGGTTGTCAGAATCACGATTCTATTGTACGATTGTACGACTTTACGATCCAAACTAAGCCCTCTGATTCTACGATTTTGGTTCATAGAATCTACGTTTTTACGATTCTGGTAGTTAAGATTCTACGATTTGCGATCCTGCCATCGGACTTCCGATCTGATTCAGAATCACGATTCTGACAACCTTGACTGACGTGTGGACCCCACACGTCAGGTTTGACATGGAATGAGCCGTTGACCTGCTGATGTCACTGTGAGGTCATGCTGATGCAATAATTCCTTTCTGGAATTTAAATAAATCTTAAATGATTTATTGATTTCAGAAAATGCCCAAAACTTCTAAAAATCATAGAAATTCAACCGTAACTCCAAATAAGATAAATTATATATGAAAAATGATCAGAAAAATCCAATCTATCCATATGTACCATTTTCATGCATGTTAGAACAACTTATAGCTACTGTTTAGGACAAATCATGTAAATGGCATTTGAATTTCCACATATGGAGTTTGAATTTGAATCATGTATTCAAACCAACTTCATTTAAATCATAGCTAGATGCATTAGCTCAAATCACAGCATATTGCCATGTCATGCTCATGCATCATATTGTGGAATTGCATTGATTGTGTTCTTTCTCAGTTGCCGGTGTTTGTTCCCTCTCGATAGACGTGGTTCCGACGATGTGATCGATGACACCGATGAAAAACTATACTATCTTCAGAAGTGCCAGGCAAGCAAAACCCCCCTTGTTCATTCCGATATAATCCCACTCTCTCGCTCCTACTCTCTTTTACTGCATTAGGACAACAACGATTCAACTATTACATGTTGCGGTAGTTGAACCCCTTTCCTCTGCATGACCTGTCATTGCCACAGTAAATAGATGAAACCCACTAGCATGAGTAGGAATTGTTTAAGCCCTGATGTGCCTACTCATTCATGCTTGTTGTCATGCCTGCTACTGCTTACAGTTGAGTCAGGTCTGATTCATTGGGAATGAATTGGAACGTGGTGAACATGTCCTTCCGTTGAGAGCTAAGTGTGTGAACACGATTTGGTAAAGGTAGCGGTGAGAGGCCATGTAGGAGTACATGGTGGGTTGTCTCATTGCAGCCGTCCTCAGGAACTAAGTTCTGTGTTTGTGATCCATGAACAGTTACTACCACACATTGGGTTCCAGTAACTCGGCCCCTCTCGGCTTATTAATCAACTCGATCTCTGTCTAGGAGTTGCAACTAGTTTCTGGTGTTTGTAGGTAGTGTTAGTAGTCTACCAAGTGGCACCCGGTACAGGTGGGCTTGGGACAGACTAGGCACAGTGGCACGGTGTACCAAGTTGCACCCGGATGGTGGGCTTGGGAACCCTGCACACATCGTTTGGGGCCATGAGCGACACCCCGGCCGGATCTCCTTGCGGATGGAACCCGAATAGGCAATAAACCTAGACAAGAGACTTGTATGGTTAGTCAGGTCGTGGCCGACACCCTCGCCAGGCTTCCGCTTGAAGGTTGCCGAGATACATGACGTGTACATGGTGATAAGTGGTGAGAGCGTGTGTGTAGAAGTACACCCCTGCAGGGTTATCATTATCTATCCGAATAGCTGGATTCCTCAGATATGGAAACTTGGACCCCTTGCATAGTTCATAGACAAGTGAAAGTGGATACTCTAAAATGCGCAAGATAAGCGTGAGTGCTATGGATGGCGTTCTCGTTGGGAGACGGGAGCGGATCCATAGTGGTGTATTGATATGGTGAATATGTGGACTCGTGTGCGCCACCTCAAAAGAGTTACTTGCAGTCGTAGTTCAGGATAGCCACCGAGTCAAAGCTGGCTTGCTGCAGTTAAACTCCACCACCCCTTTCTTGATACTGATGCATATGTAGCTAGTTCTGATGTAAGTCTTGCTGGGTACATTTGTACTCACGTTTGCTTAATTTATGTTTTTGCAGAGAGACTTCAATCTCACTAGTAGTTCCGCATGGACTTCGATGTTTAGCTCGTTACCTCGGCTACGATCTTGTACCCTTGGGAGGGTCTTGTAGATAGTCAGGTGTCTCAGCCTTCTTCATTTGTAGTTGTCTATACTCAGACAAGTTAAGCTTTCGCATGTGCTTGTTGCATGTTTGCTCTGTATGTTGGGTCATGAGACCCATGTTTGTAATATCTCGCTCCTCGGAGCCTAATGAATAAATACTTTGAGTCATAGAGTTTTGTTGTGATGCCATGTTGTATTTACACATATCAAGCATATTGTGTGTATGATTGAAATGCTTGGTATGTGTGGGATCCGACAACCTAGTTGTTTATCCTTGGTAGCCTCTCTTATGGGGAAATGTAGTCTTGTGCTTCCATGAGCCATAGTAGTCCGCTACAGCCCGATTCACCGGAATCCTGCTAGCCCAGCACTACTGCTCCAGAACACTTGACTGGCCGACATGTGATTCACTTCGTCCCCGTGTCTGTACCTTCGGGGAAATGTTACGCGGTGACATCTAGAGTCCTGCCTAGCCTGCTACCGCCCGGTTCACCAAAGTCCTGTTAGCCCAGTGCTACAGCCCGGATTTGCACGCTGCTGACCGACATGCTCGATGTTGATTCATCTATGCCTGTCCCCGTAAGTTAGTGCCACTTTGGGTTCACGACTAGTCATGTCGGCCCGGGTTCTCTGTCATATGGATGCTAGCGACACTATCATATACGTGAGCCAAAAGGCGCAAACGGTCCCGGGCCATGGTAAGGCGACACCCGTGGGAATACCGTGCGTGAGGCCGCAATGTGATATGAGGTGTTATTGGCTAGATCAATGTGACTTGGAATCGGGGTCCTAACATGCCTGGTTTTTAAATTCTAGTAAATCCAAAACTCGTTTGAAATTCATAAAACTTGGCATGCTATCATGGAGCGGCATCAACATGCCGTGTTAAAAAAATTGTCCCATTTAGGGTAGGTATATGCTTCTCACAAACCAGAGCTTCTCACAACAAGCATGATGGTTTCGGTAGGGAACGTCCCACATTTGGGGACGAAACGATATTGTTGCCTCTTATTCCTTTCAAAAAATTTCTAGTGTCAACATAGAACAACAGGAGTGTTGTGTTTAATCTTGGAATTTTCGGGGTTCGTTTGGCCTTTTTTATACATTAACTGGGTTTTCAAGGCATTTTATGTGCATAATTCAAATGAGAACTACAAGAACATGCTCCAATGCACTAAAGTTGGTTGATAAATCACATGTGTGTCCTTGGGTGAATTTCTAGGTCCCATGCAAGAGATGGGAATGAAATTCAAACACAAGGGCATTGTTGATTGCCGGCAAAACGCTGAGATGCCTAGTTTTTAAATTCTAGTAAATCCAAAACTCGTATGAAATTCATGAAACTTGGCATGCTATCATGGAGCGTCAACAACATGCCATGGTAAAAATTTGTCCCATTTGGGGCAGGTTCGGGTATAAGCTTCTCACAAACCAGAGCTTCTCACAACAAGCATGATGGTTTCGATAGGGAACGTCCCACCTTTGGGGACGAAACGATATCCATTGCCTCTCATTGCTTTCAAAAAATTTCTAGTGTCAACATAGAACAACAGGAGTGTTGTGTCAATTTTTGTGATTTTTCAGGGTTCGTTTGGACATTTTTGGCATAAACTAGGTTTTCTAGGCATTTTATGTGCATAATTCAAATTTGAACTACAAGCACATGCTCCAACGCACTAAGGTTGGTTGAAAAATCTAATTTGTGTCCTTGGGTGAATTTCTAGGTCCCATGCAAGAGATGCGAATGAAATTCAAACACCAGGGCACTGTTGATTGTCGGCAAAACATTGAGATGCCTAGTTTTTAAATTCTAGTAAATCCAAAACTCGTTTGAAATTCATGAAACTTGGCATGCTATCATGGAGCGGCATCAACATGCCGTGTTAAAAAAATTGTCCCATTTGGGGTAGGTTCGGGTATATGCTTCTCACAAACCAGAGCTTCTCACAACAAGCATGATGGTTTCGATAGGGAACGTCCCACATTTGGGGACGAAACGATATTGTTGCCTCTTATTCCTTTCAAAAAAATTCTAGTGTCAACATAGAACAACAGGAGTGGTGTGTTTAATCTTGGAATTTTTGGGGTTCGTTTGGCCTTTTTATACATTAACTGGGTTTTCTAGGCATTTTATGTGCATAATTCAAATTTGAACTACAAGAACATGCTCCAATGCACTAAAGTTGGTTGAAAAATCACGTGTGTGTCCTTTGGTGAATTTCTAGGTCCCATGCAAGAGATGGGAATGAAATTCAAACAGAAGGGTACTGTTGATTGCCCGCAAAACATTGAGATGCCAGGTTTTTAAATTCTAGTAAATCCAAAACTCATATGAAATTCATGAAACTTGGCATGCTATCATGGAGCGGCATCAACATGACGTGGTAAGAAATTTTTCCCATTTGGGGCAGGTTCAGGTATAAGCTTCTCACAAATTAGAGCTTCTCACAACAAGCATGATGGTTTCAATAGGGAACGTCCCACCTTTGGGGACGAAACGATACCCATTGCCTCTTATTGCTTTCAAAAAAATTCTAGTGTCAACATAGAACAACATGAGTGTTGTGTCAATTTTTGTGATTTTCGAGCTTCGTTTGCACATTTTTAGCCATTAACTGGGTTTTCTAGGCATTTTATGTGCATAATTCAAATTTGAACTACAAGAACATGCTCCAATGCACTAAAGTTGGTTGAAAAATCACATGTGTGTCCTTGGGTGAATTTCTAGGTCCCATGCAAGACATGGGAATGAAATTCAAACACCAGGGCGTTGTTGATTGCCGGCAAAACATTGAGATGCCTGGTTTTTAAATTCTAGTAAATCCAAAACTCGTCTAAAATTCATGAAATTTGGCATGCTATCATGGAGCGGCATCAACATGCCATGTTAAAAAAATTGTCCCATTTGGGGCAGGTTTGGGTATAAGCTTCTCACAAACCAGATGAGGGAGTCCTGGATTAGGGGGTCTCCAGACAGCCGGACTATATCCATTGACCGGACTGTTGGACTATGAAGATACAAGATTGAAGACTTCGTCTCGTGTCTGGATGGGACTCTACTTGGCGTAGAAGGCAAGCTAGGTAGTACGGATATGGATATCTCCTCCTTTGTAACCGACCTTGTGTAACCCTAACCCCTTCCGGTGTCTATATAAACCGGAGGGTTTTAGTCCGTAGGACAACATACAATCATACCATAGGCTAGCTTCTAGGGTTTAGCCTCTCCGATCTCGTGGTAGATCAACTCTTGTAATACTCATATCATCAAGAATAAATCAAGCAGGACGTAGGGTTTTACCTCCATCAAGAGGGCCCGAACCTGGGTAAAACATCGTGTCCCCTGCCTCCTGTTACCATCCACCTTAGACGCACAGTTCGGGACCCCCTACCCGAGATCCGTCGGTTTTGACACCGACATTGGTGCTTTCATTGAGAGTTCCTCTGTGTCGTCGCCGTTAGGCTTGATGGCTCCTACTATCATCGATAGCGATGCAGTCCAGGGTGAGACTTTTCTCCCCGGACAGATCTTTGTGTTCGGCGGCTTCGCACTACGGGCCAACTCGCTTGGCCATCTGGAGCAGATCGAAAGTTACGCCCCTGGCCACCAGGTCAGGTTTGGAAGCTTAAACTACACGGCCGATATCCGCGGAGACTTGATCTTCGACGGATTCGAGCCCCTGCCTTGTGCGCCACGTGGTCATGATGAGTACGATTTAGCTCTACCATTGTACAGTGTTCAAGAAATCACACCGGCAGCCGCTCTGACCCTCAATTCGGAGCCTGTTGCGCCATCCATGGACGGGTGGATAGACCCCGCCACGGAGGCCGTATCCTCTGCAGCAATCGAGCCAAATATCGACCTTACCCTTCACGAGAGTCGTGTTGCCAAACTGCCGGATCCTTCTCCGGCCACGGACTCCGAAGCGCCTGCGCCCGTTCTTGTCGAATCCGATTGGGCGCCGATCATGGAGTTTACCTCCGCGGATATTTTTCAGCACTCGCCCTTTGGCGACATACTGAACTCATTAAGGTCTCTCTCCTTGTCAGGAGAGTCCTGGCCGAACTACGTCCGGTAGGATTGGGATGCGGATGACGAAGAAATTCGCTGCCCACCCACCACCCACTTAGTAGACACTGTCGATGACTTAACCGACATGCTCGACTTCGACTCCGAAGACATCGACGGTATGGATGACGATGCAGGAGGCGAAGAGGAACCACTGCCCACAGGGCACTAGACAGCCACCTCATCATATGACATGTACATGGTGGACACACCCAAAGAAGGCAATGGCGACGGGACAGCGGAGGATGACCCCTCCAAGAAGCAACCCAAGCGCAGGCATCAGCGGCGCCGCTCTAAGTCCCGCCAAGGCAGAAGTGGTGATACCGGCACCGGAGATAATAGCTCTTCGGACAGTGCCGAAGGCAACAACTATCCCCTCCAGCAAGATTTAGAGCAGGAGGATGGAGAAGCTAGCCCTCCTGAGGGAGCGACAGATGGAGAGGTGGAGGATGATAATTACATGCCTCCCTCCGAAGACGAGGCAAGCCTCGACGATGACGAATTCGTCGTGCAAGAGGATACCGTCGAATAAGAGTGCTTCAAGTGCCGGCTTATAGCCACGGCAAATAGCCTTAAGAAAAAGCAGCAGCAGCTTCAAGCTGATCAAGATTTGCTAGCTGACAGATGGACTGAAGTCCTGGCGGCCGAGGAATATAAACTCGAACGCCCCTCCAAGAGTTACCCAAAGTGCAGGTTGCTACCCCGACTGGAGGAGGAAGCACTGAAACCTACATCCCCGGCGTATGACGCGGCTGATCGGCCACCTCGTGGCCGCGACAGAGAGGCATTCCAGCCAAAAGCTCAGCCCGCACCCTGACGCCATTCAAATAAAAAGGCATGGGGAAATACGCCAGACCTGCGAGACGTATTGGAGGACAAAGCAAAACATGCAAGATCGATCTACGGATCACGAGGGCGCGCCACTATGCGAGACGATAATCGTCACGCCGGATACAGTAAAAGTAAGTCCGGCCGGGCCGAACACAGCGGGCAAGACTCATTTGAGCTGCGTCGCGATATAGCCCAGTACAGAGGCGCCGCACACCCCTTATGCTTCACAGACGAAGTAATGGATCATCAAATCCCAGAGGGTTTCAAACCCGTAAATATAGAATCATACGACGGCACAACAGATCCTGCGGTATGGATCGAGGATTTCCTCCTGCACATCCACATGGCCCGCGGTGATGACCTACACGCCATCAAATACCTCCCACTCAAACTCAAAGGACCAGCTCGGCATTGGCTCAACAGCTTGCCAGCAGAGTCCATTGGCTGTTGGGAAGATCTGGAAGCCGCATTCCTCGACAACTTTCAGGGCACTTATGTGCGACCACCAGATGCCGATGACTTGAGCCACATAATTCAGCAGCCAGAGGAATCGGCCAGGCAATTCTGGACACGGTTCCTAACAAAGAAAAATCAAATCGTCGACTGTCCGGATGCAGAGGCCCTAGCAGCTTTTAAGCACAACATCCGCGACGAATGGCTCGCCCGGCACCTTGGCCAGGAAAAGCCGAAATCTATGGCAGCCCTCACGACACTCATGACCCGCTTTTGTGCGGGAGAGGACAGCTGGTTGGCTCGCAGCAATAACATATCAAAGAACCATGGTACTTCGGATACCAAGGACGGCAACGGCAGGTCACGTCGCAACAAACATAAGCGCCGCATTAACAGCGACAATACCGAGGATACGGCAGTCAATGCCGGATTCAAAGGCTCTAAACCCGGTCAGCGGAAAAAGCCATTCAAAAGAAGCACTCCGGGCCCGTCCAGTTTGGACCGTATACTCGATCGCTCGTGCCAAATACACGGCACCCCCGACAAGCCAGCCAACCACACCAACAGGGATTGTTGGGTGTTCAAGCAGGCCGGCAAGTTAAATGCCGAAAACAAAGATAAGGGGTCACATAGCGATGACGAGGAGGAGCCCCGGCAGCCGAACACCGGAGGACAGAAGAGGTTCCCCCCACAAGTGCGGACGGTGAACATGATATATGCAACCCACATCCCCAAGAGGGAGCGGAAGCGTGCGCTCAGGGACGTATATGCGTTGGAGCCAGTCGCCCCAAAGTTCAACCCATGGTCCTCCTGTCCGATCACCTTCGACCGCAGGGACCACCCCACTAGTATCCGTCATGGCGGATTCGCCGCATTGGTCCTAGACCCAATCATTGACGGATTTCACCTCACTCGAGTCCTTATGGATGGCGGTAGCAGCCTGAACCTGCTTTATCAGGACACAGTGCGCAAAATGGGTATAGACCCCTCAAGGATCAAACCCACAAAAACGACCTTTAAAGGCGTCATACCAGGTGTAGAGGCCCATTGCACAGGCTCAGTCACACTGGAAGTGGTCTTCGGATCTCCGGATAACTTCCGAAGCAAAGAGTTAATCTTCGACATAGTCCTGTTCCGCAGTGGCTACCATGCACTGCTTGGGCGAACCGCATTTGCGAGATTCAATGCGGTACCGCATTATGCATATCTCAAGCTCAAGATGCCAGGACCTCGGGGTGTCATCATAGTCAATGGAAACACAGAGCGCTCTCTCCGCATGGAGGAGCACACTGCGGCCCTCGCAGCAGAAGCGCAAAGCAGCCTCTTAAGGCAATCCACTAGTTCGGCGATTAAGAACCCGGACACCTTCAAGCGCGCCCGGAGTAATCGGCAACAGGACCGCCTGGCACATTCCGAGCTCGCATAGCAATGCAGCCCCCACCCCGGTCCCAGCCAAACGGCGAAATCTGTGCCACGCGTACATAATTACGCATTAAAAATACCATGGGCACAGGTGGGGATGGGGGGCACGACTACGGCACGCTCCAAGACGCGGCTTAAACCGCACTAGGGGCTTCCCGCTTTGTTATTTTTCTCTTTCAGGACTTTAATCTCTGGAAACCCTGTCCGGCAGCATGATTGCCGAACACATGATGCAGCAACCAAGGAGGCAGAAAGCTACATCACACCACGGAACTCCCAGGTGGATTGCGATAACGAGTGAAATATTTGCTTTAATACCATTCCTCAGCTTGCCCTTGTAAGGGACATGTCAAACAGCCCTACTTTTTGCTTATCGCACTACTTGTATCATTCTGCTTTAACGCACCTTTTTGAATAAACAAGGCATAGCATCAAGACTATTATTGCATTCTTCCTTTATATATATATATATATATATATATATGTGTGTGTGTGTGTGTGTGTGTGTGTGTGTGTTCATTCATGACATCTAGCACCCATACACTCTGGTACGGCCAATACGCTAGGGGCTTAGGCATACCCCATAATACGGCGTTAGAAGTCCGAACACTTTCGACAGTGCGGCACCCCGAACTGATAGCATTATATGCATCAACTCCGAATCATGTCTTCGGTCAATAGTTGGGTTTGCTCGGCTCCCATGTTTTGGTGCCTTAAGTTCCGCTATATCAGCTAAGGTAGCACTGGGAGAACTACTGTGATTGTGCCCTGGTTCTGCTGCGCTAAGCACCTTAGTAGAGAAAGCTAAAACTGGCTGTCATGATAAGGCGAGAGACTGGTCGATGTTCGAGAGGTTTCAAGTCCCTAAAGACTGATGCCTCTTAGAGCGAGGAGTCGGCCCTGTCCGCCTTAAGGCGTGTATAGCGCCCCGAAATCAGCCTTCCGAATACTAGGGGCTTCACCGAAATTTAAAATTATAGAATTCTATGGCTAAGTGAGAGTGATAAAGCATTATAGTCCGATTGCCTTGTTCGTTGTGCTGAGCACCTCCCTCGAAGGACCCAAAAATGGGAACAAGAGTGCTCAGGGTTATCCCGAACACCCCAGCACTCATGGCGTGGGGGCAGAAGCCGACGACTAGACATCTCTCAGATTTGATAAACAGTCGACCAGAAGGCAATATTTTAAATTCAAACAAGCGTTGCATAGCGCATATAAACAAGTTTTCATAATACATGATTAAATGAGCAAGTTTATTCAAATATTACATCTTTCGCACACTCGTCCGCTACAAGACGGGCACCCTTCAGGACACCCTCATAGTACATCTTGGGGTGGCGATGCTCCTTGCCCTGCGGCGGCCCTTCCTTCACCAGCTTCACGGCGTCCATCTTGGCCCAGTGCACCTTCGCACGGGCGAAAGCCCGACATGCACCTTCGATGCAGACGGACCGCTTGATGACTTCCAGCCGTGGGCAGGCATCCACAAGCCGCCTCACCAGGCCGAAGTAGCTGTTGGGAAGGGCGTCGCCAGGCCACATCCGGACTATAAAGCCCTTCATGGCCTGTTCGGCCGCCTTGTGCAGCTCGACCAGTTGCTTCAGCTGGTCGCTCAGAGGCATCGGGTGTTCGGTCCCAGTATACTGAGACCAGAACAGCTTCTCCGTTGAGCTTCCCTCCTCGGCCTGGTAAAACTGTGCGGCATCCGACACGCTGCGGGGCAAATCTGCGAATGCTCCTGGAGAGCTCCGGACTCGGGTAAGTAACAAGTAATTTACTTTCACATGCTTGCTTTGCATATTGAATGCCTTACCCGCCGCTATCTTCTTCATCGCATCAATCTCCTGGAGGGCCTTTTGGGCTTCAGCCTTGGCACTCTTTGCACTCTCAAGGGCCGCGGCAAGCTCGGACTCTCGCGTCTTCAAGTCAAGCTCCAACGCCTCGTGCTTCGTCACAAGAGCGTGGAGCTCTTGCTGCACCTCGCCCACCCGTGCCTCTTGTTTTCCCGCTCAGTGCGTTCCTGGGCCGCTTTGTTTTCGGCCTCGGGTAGCGCTTGCTTCAGGGTTGCCACTTCGGTCGTGGCCCCTGGCAAATTAAAGATGATCCTGTCATTTTGCAATCGCATCCTTTTGTATATATACATATCTATAGACTAGGTATTACTTACCTTTGTTCTCCTCGAGCTGCCTCTTGGCAAGGCCGAGCTCTTTCGTGGACCCTTCGAGGTCCTGCTTCAGTACGGCGACCTCCGCAGTCAGTGCGGCAGAGGTCAGCAGCGAAGCCTGCATACGCATATAGACATACTTATATTAGACTCCTGCAGATATTAGTTGATCCTCTATTCGGCTTTTCTTTTTGAACACCAAACAGAGCATCAGGGGCTACTGTCTATGCGGTAATATTTTTCCTATATTTCAATACTTACCTCAAAGCCTGTTAGAAGGCTGGCACAGGCTTCAGTCAGTCCGCTCTTGGCGGACTGAATGTTCTGGATCACCGCACTCAAAATAGTGTGGTGCTCTTCGTCGATGGAAGCGCTGCGAAGCGCTCCCAGCAGATTGTCCGGTGCCTCTGGATGGACAGAGGTCACCGGCACAGGCGTCTTGCCCCTTTTGGAAGGAGGCCGCCTGCCTGAGTCCGGAACCACTGGAGGTTCCGGCGCGGTGTTCGGCTGAGGGCCGAACTCGGAGCCCTCGGGAGCCTTACTCCCTCTGCTCCCGGAGTCCGGAAGGTCGCCTTGAGGCGCCTACGGGATTGTCTCCCCTCGACCCGGTGCCTCTTGAGACAATATCTTGGCATTGTCCGTAGGGCAAGGGGAGGTGGCGGTCGGAAGTGGATCGCTATCCATATCCGACGAGTCCAAGGTGCCGCCCGACGAAGATACGTCGATACGGGCTTGGGGCGGTCTGCATAGTCATATTTGGTGTTAGGAGAAGCAGTGTGACAAAGGTATGCTATGAGTTACTCTGGTATTCGAATACTTACGACTTCGCCAGGGGCTTGGCCCTGAGCAGCCACTCGTATTCGCCTTCGGCGGCGGTGGTGGAGTAGTCTAGAAGGAGGGTCCTCCCCTTCTTGGACCCTTCGGCCCCCCCGGCCGGGGCGGCCTTCCTTTTCTTGTCTCCCCCGACTGAAGGGGGAGCATCTTCATCTTCCTCCTCGTCTTCGGGGGAGGAGTGCGTCGTGGAGTCATCGGACGATGAGCCCGATATCACCTGGCGCCGGGAACTCTTTCGGGTTCCCTTGGCCTTCTTCTTGGTCTTCTCCGGCACCTTGTAAGGAGCCGGAGTCAGCATCTCCGTCAGGAGAGCGTCCGCAATGTCTTCGGGCAGAGGGGCCGGACAGTCGATCTTCTCCGATGCCCCCACCCAGTCCTGTCAAAGGCATGGGAGCTCAGACCCCGCGCGTGGTTAAGCTATGGGAAGTAAAAATCCTACCAGATGTACAAAACTTACCGGATTCGCAGGGCACTTCGCGCTTAGCCCACAGTCCTCAGTGAGAGAGGGAGGGACCTCGGCACCCTTGAATAGCACCCTCCAGACGTCCTTGTGCGTCATGTCGAAGAGCTCTCTCAGAGTCTGGTGCTGGGCCGGGTTGAACTCCCACAAGTTGAAATCCCGTTGTTGACACGGGAGGATCCGACGGAAGAGCATGACCTAGACTATGTTGACAAGCTTGAGCTTCTTGCTTGCCATATTCCGGATACATTACTGGAGTCCGTCTAGCTCCACCAATGAACCCCGGGATAGGCTCTTCTCTTTCCAGGAGGTGAGCCGCGTGGGGATTCTGGATCGAAACTCGGGGGGCCACCACCCAGTTGGTGTCGTGCGGCTCGGTGATGTAGAACCATGTCGATTGCCACCCCTTTATGGTCTCCATGAAGGAGCCTTCAAGCCATATAACATTGGTCATCTTGCCCACCATGGCTCCGCCGCATTCTGCTTGTTGGCCTCCCACCACCTTCGGCTTGATATTGAATGTCTTCAGCCACAGGCTGAAGTGGGGCCGGATGCGGAGGAAAGCCTCACACACGGCGATGAACGCCGAAATGTTGAGGATGAAGTTGGGGGCTAGATCATGAAAGTCCAGCCCGTAGTAGAACATAAGACCACAGACGAATGGATGGAGGGGAAACCCCAGTCCACGGAGGAAGTGGTGGAGGAAGACTACCCTCTCGTGAGGTTCCGGGGTGGGGACGATCTGCCCCGCAGTGGGCAGCCGATGCGCGATATTCGCGGTTAAGTATCCGGCTTCGCGCAAATTTTTGATGTGTCCCTCCGTGACGGAGGAAGCCATCCACTTGCCTCCCGCTCCGGACATGTTTGGAGAAGGTTGAGGAGAAGGATGTGGACTTGGGCGTTGGAGCTCGAGTGCGCAAGGACGGATGAGCAAGGAGGAAGAAGGCGTGGGTAGAAAAAGGTTAAACCTTATCCCTTTATAAGGGCGGCCAAAACTATGTGCCCCCACTAGCCTAGTAAAACTCGCTTATCCCTCAAGCGCCGTAATTGATGGCACGGTTGGGTTACCCACGCCCGTATTGATGAGAATCCCGTAATAAGGGGACACAATCTCTGCTTTGACAAAACGTGTCAAGAAACTACCTCGCGTTATGTGCGGGGCTAGTTAAAGAAAAACGGTTCGAATGATCACCGTGCCATGGCATGATGTCATGTTGCCAAAACGTGTCAGTAGATTAGATTTGTGGAAATATTATTCTCCCTACAGTGGTATGTGGAACTTATTTTGCAGGGTCGGACACTATCCTTTTATTCGAACTCTTCTGTGGTGTATCCGAAGAAGGAACCGGCCTTGCAATGTCGAAGACAACACTGCGCGCCGGACTCATCGTCATTGAAGCCTGGTTCAGGGGCTACTGAGGGAGTCCTGGAATAGGGGGTCTCCGGACAGCCGGACTATATCCTTTGGCCAGACTGTTGGACTATGAAGATACAAGATTGAAGACTTCGTCTCATGTCCGGATGGGACTCTGCTTGGTGTGGAAGCTAAGCTAGGCAGTACGGATATGGATATCTCCTCCTTTGTAACCGACCTTGTGTAACCCTAACCCCTTCCAGTGTCTATATAAACCGGAGGGTTTTAGTCCGTAGGACAACATACAATCATACCATAGGCTAGCTCCTAGGGTTTAGCCTCTCCGATCTCGTGGTAGATCAACTCTTGTAATACTCATATCATCAAGAATAAATCAAGCAGGACGTAGGGTTTTACCTCCATCAAGAGGGCCCGAACCTAGGTAAAACATCGTGTCCCATGCCTCCTGTTACCATCCGCCTTAGACACACAGTTCAGGACCCCCTACCCGAGATCCGCCGGTTTTGACACCGACACCAGAGCTTCTCACAACGAGCATGATGGTTTCGATAGGAAATGTCCCACCTTTGGGGACGAAATGATACCCATTGCCTCTTATTGCTTTCAAAAAAAATTCTAGTGTCAACATAGAACAACAGGAGTGTTGTGTCAATTTTTGTGATTTTTCGGGGTTTGTTTGAACATTTTTAGGCATTAACTGGGTTTTCTAGGCATTTTCTGTGCATAATTCAAATTTGAACTACAAGCACATGCTCCAATGCACTAAGGTTGGTTGAAAAATCTAATCTGTGTCCTTGCCTGAATTTCTAGGTCCCATGCAAGAGATGCGAATGAAATTCAAACACCAGGGCACTGTTGATTACCGGTAAAACATTGAGATGCATGGTTTTTAAATTCTAGTAAATCCAAAACTCGTCTGAAATTCATGAAACTTGGCAAGCTATCATGGAGCGGCATCAACATGCCATGTTAAAAAATTTATCCCATTTGGGGCAGGTTCGGGTATATGCTTCTCACAAACCAGAGCTTCTCACAACAAGCATGATGGTTTCGGTAGGGAACGTCCCACCTTTGGGGACGAAACGATATCCATTGCCTCTTATTGCTTTAAAAAAATTTCTCATGTCAACATAGAACAACAGGAGTGTTGTGTCATTTTTTGGGATTTTTCGGGGTTTGCTTGGACATTTTTATGCACTAACTGAGTTTTCAATGCATTTATGTGCATAATTCAAATTTGAACTACATGCACATGCTCCAGTGCATATAAATTGGTTGAAAAATCAAATCTATGTCCTTGGGTGCATGCTTAGGTCCCATGCAAGAAATGGGAATGAATTCCAAACACCAGGGCACAGTTGATTGCCAGCAAAACATTGAGATGCCTAGTTTTCAAATTCTAGCAAATCCAAAACTCGTCTGAAATTCATGAAACTCGGCATGCTATCATGGAATGGCACCCAACATGTTGTGGCATTTTTTGTGTCCATTTTGGGAGAAGGCGCGCTCGAATAATGACAGCCAACAAAGGCATTTCGAAAAAATAGCTACCACTTTAATATCTCAAATGTTTGTATAATTCAAACCATGTGCGTTCTGTTAACCATTCACGTGACGCCACGTGTCTTGGTTTTAATGGTTGTAGGAGGTGCCGTGCAGACAGCTGCCTGACCTTGACTGAACGGGAGGCGTGCGAGCGTAGTCCGGTGCGTAGGCTGACCAAGAGGCATGCAAGTTGTCCTCCAATGTGCAGGCTCACCGGGAAGCGTGCGAGATGTACGCTGCGCAGGCTCACTAGGAAAGGGGGCCCTTTGACTTCCATGGCCGCCCGCCTTCCTCTCCATTAATGGTGCCCGAGTCGCTGTTTAATACTGTCAGACTTACTGTTCGCCTCCCATTCCCCTCCCTCCCGCAGACCTCCACCAACGCCATGGCGTAGAATGATCATCTGCCACTAGTCTTAAAGTTTGGTGAACTCGACTCCGAGCCAGAGGAGATAGAAAATAAGGAGGAATGAGACCTCATTGACATGAGCCAGAATGAGCTGGCCGCGGCAGTTGCTGCCCCCGCTCCCGTCCCAGCTCCCATCCCCGCGCCCGCGCCAGCGACCATCCCCATAGCATTGACGGGCTGGTCGATGAGCACTATCGCAGAGCTGGAAGCCGAGGGCGTCAGCGAGGTGTCTGCGGACCCCGCGCGAGCTCCTGTACATGCCAATGCCAGTGCCCGTGCCAGTGCCCGTGTGCGCCCCTCCACCCACCGTGTCGCTGGCCCCCGTGCATTTGGCTACACCCGCCATGCCCGTGCGCGCCCCTCCACCCACCGCGGCGCCGGTCCCCGTGCGTTTGGCTGCACCTGCCGCGCCCGTGCCCATGCCCGTGAGCGTGCCCCCCTCAGTGGAATGGGATGCTGCCGTCGACCACTACCTCTCAGCGGCGCCAGTTGCCGTCCTCCCACGCCCTGCCGGTCGATCGCGCGACGACATGATGTTTGATTTACAAGTGAAGAACATTTTGTGCTGCCTTGAAGACTTCAACAACGGCGTCCCGGAGGACGACAACGACGGCGCGGCACGCCGCCTCCGTCACCGCTGGAAATAGTTTTTTGGGGGGTTTAATACTGTATCTCGAATTCTCGATCATATGAATATAAATTCGCAGTGTGACTGAATGAAATATATGGTTTGAACGAACTTGCGTTTTTCTCTCTTAATGTATAGACTTATCAAATGATTTTCTTTTGAAAAAATGCCAGTGGTTTTTTAAATATAAAACACTCATCGCAAATGTTTTAGTTAGAACACCCGTATGCAAACCGACAGCTTCCCCAGCAAGCCAAGGGAAAATGTGCCGAGCAGGATTTCTGCATCGCTTCAACGCAAATGGTTGTTTCGCATGACCCGTGTGCAAGCACGTACAAACAATTGGGTAAGATTTGCATATCTGTCATTTTGGGTATGTTGCCATTTGTCAAACTGGAAAGATTGATATTTATTTATCTAGTAACATTGCCATTTGTCAACCTTGTAACACTATGATTTGTCAAAATATGCAGCTACAAATTACTAGCACTAACTATTTTTTGCAACTAAATCACTAGCACTGTTGATAGAGGCGATGGTGTCCCGATCTTTCGATGAGATGATAATTATCGATTTGGTGGAGACGACTTTGACAATCCGACTACAAACATGCACGACATTGCGCCTTAGCAATCCCTAAACCAATCTCCTGAGGTTACTGACGATGCTGGAAGCACGATCAGCCTGACCACGAAGGTCTATTCCTGCACGCAATCGAAGAACAAGCAAGAATATGATAATGCAATCTGAATATTTCGAATATGGATGAAGTATTGATAAAGGTGGGGATCCGTAAGCGGTCTTGGTCTGGTCGTTGGACACAAACGAAGTACACGAAGTTGCAATGGCTAACTTTTAACTAAACAAATCCCTAGGAAAAAGCTACTAGATGGATCTACTTATATAGGAGCAAGGGGTGGCGGCCAAGGAGGTGGGAGGACGTCCCAAGGCAGCCTAAAACTAACCCTAGGTCGTACAAGCCTCATGGGCCCAAGTGGAGGTGATGCAACACCTTTGGGCTTGTAGTTTGACTCAGATTCTGCTGCAACATCAGATTATTTTGTCCATAACTCAACGCTCCGGACGAATTTGAAGGTGAATCCAATTGGGTTGGAAAGAGAACGAAATCTAGTTTCCAACAAAAAAAGAATCACCCAATTTGGAGTCCGTATGAAAATGTTGTTGGCATTTTGAATCAGGTATGTCTGTGCAGTCCGAATCTGATTTCAAAACGTGAGAGACTTGGACTCTATCTTCTCTTGACCCAAAAGTGACGTGAGAGGACTTTTTGAACAGAACCTAAACTTATTCTTTTCCCTTATCTTCATATGTAGATTGTACAAATGTCCCATACACCTGCAATTAGACAAAACACAAAAGTGTGAAGTATTTTTGTTCTGGATAACATAAATAGATTATTGAATAGTTTGCATTAGAAATTACCTGACAAATATGCATGTATGCAATATTTTTGGTCATATCCAAGGTATTCATGTCCTCATCAACTGTTCATATGGACATCACTAGCAAGCGTGAGTTGATGGACGCATATGCAAATGTACCATTGATTACATACAACAAGTCATCAACCCACAACGACAACGAAGATACACGTTGTATTATAGATCATTTCCAACAAAACATTCCAGTAAAGTTTTTCTCACACAACGAATAACAAAGCAATGAAATGAACTTCAGCTCAACCACTCGTCGGCGTTGGAAACGCTTGCTTTGAACCAGAAGTGATTCTCTGGGAAGGGCCAGATACTGTCAATCTCGAGACCAACGCAGGACTGATCATCGAGGCTGAAGCGGCCTATGTCAGGACCCATATTGGGACGGTAGGGAAGCATAGCAATGTCTGACGTATAGAAATAGTTGCTTCTCATAAATGGTACTAACGTTGTGTCAACAGCAGCTGGATCGCCTTCCACCATCATTGGATAGTTTTGTCCAAGGAAGAGCGGGTTTCCTCCAAGACTTTCAATACTGAACAAGGGAGAAGGTGTTGGTGCTAGTACACAAGTATCCATCCCGAATACCCTGCAACGGATGTTGGAATAGGTCCGAAGAGTGCGACCATGCGAGACAACACCTGCTTCCTTAGTAACATCAGCAGTGCCCTGTATACAGACAAGAAGAGGTGATCCATCGGAATAAGTTGCTAGGCGCCACTGAGTATATGGGTCCTACTCGTCCACATGCTCATAAAAAAATTCAAGTATAGGTGGTGGAATGTTCACAGGACCTTGGAAACACAAGAAGGTTAATTAGTAAAGTGAAACTAGCTAAGCCGCATGCATGTGGATGAAACAATTATAATTACGGTGGAAGATAAATGTACCGAAAGCATCAGGATTCCATGCAAAAACAGTGCCACGAGTGGTGGCAGCAAACACAAGACCCTCATATTGAATTGCATCATAGTACTCATCCGTGTATAGAAATTGATTTTTGAGCAATATCCATCGAGGCGTGGAAGTAAGGACGGCAACATGATGTTGTCGAAGATAGCAACAACTTCATAGTTCGTGTAATCCCAAGAGCGGTTGGGAACTCGACAAATTGCTATCTTCCGTAGATGACAGTCAGCATGATTGTATTTGAACTCACGTAGAATACCAGTGTACTCAACCTCTGGGCAGTCGTCTGAGATTTTTGGAAGTGGAAACCGGTGACGACTGTACACATTCACAAGTTCCCACTCACAGTTGTACCCAATATAAACAACCCAATCTCCATTTGCGCCTGCCCAACCCTTGCCCTCAAGTGATGGCATCTTAACATCATACGTATCATTATCAAGCGGCATCAACTTACACAAGGCGAGGCTTCCCGCGTCCCCGAGCCAGTCAGCAGGGTCACGGCGAAGAAGATCGGGGAGATCAAACCGCTCCAGGACCCTTGGGTTCCTTGTAATGATGTTATAAGTTGAGTCGAGAATGGTCTTGAACGAACCTACCATGCTAGCCGAGGTGATGACGTCGCACCGATCAATGAGTTCCTTCACCTCGTCATCATTCAGATCGGGGCAAGAATAACGGGGTCGTTTCCCGCCTGTTCCCTCCATGGAGAAGATGACCGAACAATTAATGGCAGAAGGAAGGGTGAAAGAAAATGGAGGAGGGAGAAAGAGCTAGTGCGCAGCAGCAGTTCCAAATCGAGAGGGAAAGGCGAAGAGACGGTGGATGGTTGCCACGGTACATGAAGAGGCGCCTGGGGAGCGAATGGTTGCCACAGAGGTCACACACTGACAACAAGGGCCGAGTGAACCGCATGCGTATATCGCACACACCTTGATCTGGTTGACCGTTTCTTTTGTGTTGCCTAATCACGAAGAGTTCATCCGAGTGAACCGTATGTTGTATATCGCACACACCTTCATCTGGCTGCCCATTTCTTTTGTCCGTCCTCATCACAAAGAGTTCATCCGAGTGAACCATATGCCATGTATCGCACACGCCTTCATCTGGCTGCCTGTTTCTTTTGTTCCTCCTCATCGCAAACAGTTAATTGAACTGAACCATATGCCCTTCATCGCACACACAACTAAAAGCTGAACCGTGTTTGATGCATCCATCATCGCAAACATTTTATACATTTTGACGGTTTTCATACACCACCGTTTGCGATTATTGCATTGCACACAGTTTCTCAAAGGGTCTTTGATCGTAGTGTCGCGTTAGCAGCATCCTGCAGCAGTGTACCTTCGAATTTTACCCTCTGGTATCTCGAGAATATCACCGAACTGCATAACTTCTTGTGAGTTCTTCATCTACTATTAATTCACACCGATTCCAATTTTCCTCGGGTTCTGAGTTGTTTGTCACTCAAAACACTGATAACTAAATTGAGTCCGCTCTATGGTTCGAATCTCTTGGTAATCCTTATTACTTGTGAGTTCTACTCGCTGATGTCATTCCCAGCCGATTGGCTACATCATTATCGTCATGTTAAAGCTTAACTGTGCTACCTGGTCCTTATTCCTGAAGCACAACTTTCGATGATGAGCTAAGCTTACGTCGATCTTCCTTGTCTTATCGTTTCACCTTGAACAACAAGCTTGATTTTGAGTTTGTGGCGTACCTGTGGTTCCAATAACCATTCGCTTTCATCATTCCTTTGACTTGATGTCATCACCGATCGATTATATCTTCATGAAGTCGCTTGACAATTATGTCATGATCATCATCAACATTTTTACTCCTTCTAGGGTATCGGTCAAATTCATGATGATAAGTGCCATCCTCTTCCCTTGGTAATTTGAGTTACCATAAACAACATCCTTATCTTCCTTTCATCACAACAGTGTTCATGTTGTGGATGTGACTTGCTATCTAGCTTGTATTATGTTCTACCTTGCAGTATTACCATCTTTTATGTCAAGGATGTTGCGAGGAATGTTCCACCTCTTAAGAATTCTTGTTATAGTAATACTTCTCGCCATCTCCGTTCATTTCTTGGTCCCCGTGTTGTTTCTAATTGGAATACCGGCAATTGAACTTTGATGTGTGAATTCAATACTTCTAGCAACCCTATTGCTTTGAAGTGAATGGTCGATAGTTTCATTCTAATTCTTTTGTTCATTAAGTCACCATTCTAACATTGATCGTGTAACCCAGCCCATATTTCGGGTGCACCTTTCAATCAATGTTTAATTGTGTATGGTTTCCTCAAGCATACACCATTATGTCATTTGATCTGACAAATGTTGTCTCCTTGTTCACATGATTGTGGAAAACCCTCTTTTTGGAAATCTGGAGGAATGGCCGTTGAGTCCATCAGCCACCTCCTCATCCTCTCTTGGGCTTAATGATGACCTCTTGTTTCAGAACTCTCTACCATAGTTCATTTCCCGAGAATCTTACAATGTCATCTTGTCAATTGGTGTTGAACCTTTTCTTCTCAGGCATCCCGAGCCTGAGGTATCCCGACACCAATTAGATCCGAATCTCGGGTCAGATATGATGGTTTGAACATAATTCCAAGAGTTCTAACATTGGTCTTTATATGACCCGGTAAGGTGATGTCATGCCTAGCACACCTGGCCGGGGACCTATTGTTATAATACCCCCTTTTTTAGCAAGGTTAGCCATTATTCCTTGAGGAAATTGTAAGACTTATTCTATAAGTTGTTCCTGATGGATCCTTTGTGTATCCAAAGTCCGACCTTTACTTAAAGACCATGTCAATGCTATCTCGAGGCATGACTGTGGTACTCCGATCTTCAATAAGGACATTTGAGGCAATGCTAAATTTTATATATCAAGTATCCAAACACCTTTGTATGGATAATGTCATGAAATTTCCCTTCCCTTACCTAAATGGTTTTCTACTTTCTATCCTATCATGGATATCATGATTTGCTTGTCCTTGGGAAGGATATACCCCTGAAATATGTGTTTAAACACATTTTCCTTTCCATTATTCTATTTAATCTAATAATCACATTTTCCTTTCTATTGTTTTGTTTAACCTTTCTTGTGATCTATATGATCTAAGCAGTAATATTCTTCTGCTTATGTAAACACCTTGGTGTACAACCGTGTCAGTAAGACCCTGTTACTTTTGTTGATGACATTCTGTAACCACTGATGGATGAGAACCTTACCTATTGGTCCGCCTCATTCAACGAGCAGGAAAATGGTTCTCTTTGCCCCTCGCCCTTGGTACCGATGTTGTTTCCGACATAACTGACAGTCTATCCTCTAACATGCCTTGCTATCATAACCGTGCAAGATGTCACCCTCTTTCTACTTTTAACCCACATGGTGGGCCCATAACCCATAGTTCCACGGGATCGAAACTTGACTCTCTTGTACACCCCTGTTGTCAAAGCTATTCCTAGTGCTTGACTTCATATGTAATTCACGGGGCCCTTCCTAGTGATCTATTCTTGTATCAGATGCTATACTTAATCTCGTTGCTCTGGATCCCTTTCACGCGTTGTTTTAGACGTCGAACAATTGCCTGCCCGTCCGAAACTTCTCATGGTACCTTCTTACTTTGCTCTTGATATCTTCTTAAGTTTCAATTCGAGAGTTACTTTCTGCCACCTTCCCCGCTATTATCTACCAGATAGTCAACCTTGAAGAGGTCCATTCTCCCGGAATACACCCCCCCCCTTATTCTTTCGTAAGTACGACAGAGTTCCTGAAGAAAGGATGACAACTTCATAATGACACCATGATGCAGAAATGAAGACATCAGGGTAATGGATCAACGTCTTCGAGAAGAGCAACCAAGAATAAGAAAATTCGTTAGAATTTCGTAAACCACCTTACTCCACCTCTTAAAATCTCGGGATGAGATTTCTTATAGTGGAGGAGTATTGTGATGCCCAGATAATTAAGCTACAATAATCCCCTTCTAATGATACCTTGTCATCACTGTTTCTATTGCTAAACTCGCGTTCATTCAAAGCCACTTCAAATTCAAATTTAAAATGAAGTCAAATAATTAAAGTCTTCAAAAGTCAAAACTAAAATGTTCTAAATGTAGAAAATAATTCATAAGTAATTATGGTGAAGAACCACATTCTTATAAAATCTATAAATGCCCAAAATAATTAAAAGAGGGGCTAAAACAATTATTAAGTGCTTTTAAAATTATAACAATTACAAAGTATCTTATTTTTGAACCAAACTTTTTGTGCAAGTAGTTGGATTTACATATCTATTTTAGGAGTTGGTTTTACAACTTGAAGAAATAAAATAAATGGCAACTAAAAAGAAACGGGAAAAGAAAAACAAGAACAAAAGTAAAAACAAAAAAACAAAAAGACCTTCCCATACCCTGGGCCTTGGCTCACTAGGCCACCAGGCCAGCCCCTCGCCCATCCTTCCCCGCTCCCCTGTTCACGGAGGGCGTGCCCGCGCCGATGCCCGCCACGGCACCGGCTGTCGCCGTGGCCGTCCCAAGCGACCACCTCGCCTGTAAGACCGGTGCCCCCTTCCCACGGCGCCTGGAACCCTAATCCCCATTCGCCCCTCTCCCTCTCGCACGAGCCACCGCCCGAGCTCGGCCGTCACCGCGTCGCCCTTGTTAACGTGCACCGGAGCTTCCCCAAGCTACAAGAAGGTGCCCAGGAGCCTCGTCACCCTCGTCTCCTTCGTCCTCGCCTGTGGATCTAGGCCAAAATGCCGCGTAGCTTCGTCATCGAGTCGTCTTCCCCGCCACGGCCACCGCAACCCCGCCGCTCGATCCACCGCCGTATGCTCACCCCGGCATCCCCGAGCCCTCCACGAGCACCGCAGTGAGAAACCCCTTCGATTCCCCATCTCCTCGGTCTCGATTCGGTCGCAGTTTGCCGTCCCCGAGTGCATCCGAGCTCGTGCGTATGCATACGTGTGCGTGCGTGAGGTGCTGCTGCTTAACTGCCATCTGCTGCTACGACGTACTGATGTTGCCCTGGCACGCATTCCCTCTTTCCGCGTCGTGAACCCCCGGCCCTGCCTGCCTGTTGTTGCTTACGGTGTCGCCACTGCTGTTAGTTGCTTCTGTCGTCGTCGCTACTAGTTGCTGACTGCCGCTGCTATCGCTCA
The DNA here is from genome assembly GCF_018294505.1 of Triticum aestivum. NCBI lineage: Eukaryota > Viridiplantae > Streptophyta > Magnoliopsida > Poales > Poaceae > Triticum > Triticum aestivum. The sequence goes on from NC_057812.1 coordinate 325,236,408, forward strand.
CCTCGTCGTGATGCTGCCGCTGCTCATCACCGCGCCCGTCGTGTGTCCTGGCCTCGCACCACCCCGGCGCCAGCCTATGCGAGCTGGCGCACCATCTGTGCATGCTACCCCATCGCCTACTGCCTCCCCGCGTGCGTGCTATGTGCTGCTGCTGCTGGCGCGCACTGCTCTTGCTGATGGGCTGCTACTCTTTTGTACTATTGTTGCTTGTTCTACTGTGTTTGCTCGCTTGCTATTGCTGCTAATCGCCGGCTGCTGTTACTCGCCTACAGAGGCTGATGCTTGCCCATGGCTACTAAGGCTGCAGCTGCCGCCTTTGTCCAGGAGGCCGGCTCATTAGATTAGTCTAGGATTAGGTAAGTTAGTTAAATTTCTTAATTAGTATAATGTGTGGATGACATATGGGTCCACCTAATTAGACTAGATAAATCATTTAGAATTTAATAAAATTCTGACATGTGGAACCCCCCAACACTGTTCACTTTTACCGGTCAATTTCACTTGGTCAATTCAGATTAATTAAATATAATAATTTTATAAATTCTTGAAAATTTAAAAAAGCAATGAACTTTGAGAAATTGATATAAAATAAATCGTAAGTTAGATAAAAATAATTTATATATGAAAGTTGATCAGAAAATTCCAACAAATTCGAATATGCAATTTGTTCGTCCGCCACACGTCCCTAGCATAGCAAACATGCAACAATCCCCCTCCGGTTTGTTTGTCCGGAAACATCAAACACCAGGAATACTTTCCCGGATGTATTCCCCCTTTGCCGGTATCACCTATCCCTGCGTTAGATCACCCCTGGCACCGCGTATTGCCTTGTTATATTTTGTGATGCTTTGTTTGCTCTGTATTTACTATTTCTTCCCCCTTCTTCTCCGGTAGATCCCGAGACCGGCGCTGATGCCACTAAGTACGACTACGTCACCGACGACCCTTCTTCCTGTGCAACAGAGCTTCCAAGCAAGCCCCCCCCCCCCACCCGTGATCAACCCGATATCTCCTATTGCTTCTCTCTACTTATTGCATTAGAGTAGTGTAGCATGTTACTGCTTTCGGTTAATCCTATTTTGCTGCATAGTCTATCATTGTTGCTACAATTGTTGATACCTTTACCTGTTATCCTAAATGCTTAGTATAGGATGCTAGTATTCCATCAGTGGCCCTATAGACTCTTGTCCGTCTGCCATGCTATACGTCTAGGTCGTGATCACTTTGGGAGGTGATCACGGGCATATACTATATACTTTATGATATTGTTCGAAGATGGGGGCTGAAGGGGCAGGTGGTTCCACCCAGGTAGTGGTGGGCATGAGTTCCCGACGACCCCCGAGTGTTACTTTGTGGCAGAGCGACAGGGCAGGTTGTGGCCACCTAGGAGACAAGTGGGCCTGGCCCTGGTCGGCGCCTGCGGATACTTCAAATAACACACTTAACGAGATCTGAATATTTGATCTGAGTCTGTCCACTGGCCTATACGCACTAACCAACTACGCGGGAACAGTTATGGGCACTCGACGTCGTGGTATCAGCCGAAGCCTTCTTGACATCAGCGACTGAGCGGCGCTTGCCGGATTGGACTGGAACGCCTGCTCTTGTATTAGGGAGGCTAGGTCTGCTTACCGGCCGCGTTTGCAGCATGCAGGTGTGCAACGGGTGATGGGCCCAGACCCCTACGTGCTTAGGATTTAGACCAGCGTGCTGACCTCTCTGTTGTGCCTAGGTAGGGTTGCGATGTGTTGATCTTTCGAGGCCGGGAATGACCTAGGAAAGTGTGTCCGGCTAGAAGGATCGAGCATGTTGGGCAATGTGGTGCACCCCTGCAGGGAAGTTTATCTATTCGAATAGCCGTGCCCCTCGGTAAAAGGACGACCCATAGTTGTATTCCGAACATAACACAACAAGAACCAGATACTTAATCAAACACGCCCTTTCAACTGCCAGATACAACTCAGTGGTCGCTCTCTCACTGGGAGACGAGGAGAGGATCGCCGGGTAGGATTATGCTATACGTTGTTACTTGGTGAACTTACCAGCTACTCTCTTCTACATGCTTCAAGATGGAGGTCGCCAGAAGCATAGTCTTCGATAGGACTAGCTATCCCCCTCTTATTCTGGCATTCTGCAGTTCAGTCCACAGATACTACCCATTTCCTTGATACCAATGCATATGTAGTGTAGATCCTTGCTTGCGAGTACTTTGGATGAGTACTCACAGTTGCTTTGCTCCCTCTATTCCCCCTTTTCCATTTTTCTAGGATGTCGCAACCAGATGATGGATTCCAGGAGCTAGAGGATCTCGAGGAAGTTTCTACGAGGAGTTCGGCTTCGAGGAGTAGTTAGGAGGTCCTAGGGAGGCCTTGCCTTTTCAATCGTTGCTACTTTTCTGCTAGCCTTCTTAAGGCAACCTTGTTAACTTAAATGTCTGTACTTGGATATTGTTGCTTCCGCTGACTCGTTTATGATCGAGTACTTGTATTCGAGCCCTCGAGGCCCCTGGTTTGTAATATGGTGCTTGTATGACTTATTTGTTTTTTGAGTTGTGTTGTGATATCTTCCCATGAGTTCCTGATCTTGATCGTACACGTCTTCGTGTATGATTAGTGTACGATTGAATCGGGGGCGTCACAAGCCAATCTGTTGGTCTCTTCCTGAGACACATTAATAGGGACCATTGAAGACTTATGGTAGTTAACATCAAGCCTAGTGGATTGAGAAAATACATGCAGCAACTTCTTCAGAGCTAATAGTTGATTCTCCTCAACAGGCACAATATTAAGGTGTCATCAGCATATTGAATAATCGGATATCCTTATCATGGCAAGGTATAGGTAACTGCAGCTCACCCCTAACATGCATATGATTGACTACTGACTATAAGAGATCTGCAGCCGGGACAAAAAGCAAGGGGGGAAATGGGGTCCCCTTGTCTCACACCCTTTTTGCACCAAAACTGTTTGCCAGGTACACCATTAGGGAGCACGAAGGAAGTTCAAGTGGTTAACAGCTCTTTGATCTAGTTGATCCACTTTTGATTAAATCGTTTGTACTTCATAATTTCAAAAATAACAGAGTGCTCAATGGAATCAAAGGCTTTCTCAAAATCTAACTTGAGGAGCAGAATGGGCCTCTTTGATTGGTGGCACTGGCATAGATATTCCAAAGTCCAACCAATACAATCCTATATAGTCCTGGATTTAATGAAACCATATTGATTTTTATAAATATAGTCCATGATGAGCTCTTGAAACCTATTGGCAGCAATTTTTGAGAGAAACTTTGCCCTCATTCTAGTCAAAGAAATAGGTCTGTAATCCCCAACTCCCTTTGGAGCTAGCTTTTTAGGAATCAAAGTTATATAGGAGGAATTCAGATTTGCAAGTTGAGCCTTTTCTTCATAGAACTCATGAGCCAGAGCATGAAAATCCTTGCAAATAATAGACCAAAATTTCTTGAAGAACAAACCATTAAACCCATCAGGTCCAGGAGCCTTATCAATAGGCTTGTGCTTCACAACATCATCAATTTCTTCAGTAGTAAATGGCTTTGTCAAAACATACTGACCAGCCACTGGTTTGAGTAAGGTTTTTAGTTCAAACCCCATGTTAATCCCCCTAGATGTGCCCATTCTTCCTTTGAAAGCTGACCAAATAATTCCTTCCATCTAACCCTATCCTGAAATAATTGATCCATCCTGCAACTGCAAGCTAGCTATGGAATTTCTTGACCCAATAATAGCAGTGATATGAGCTTCCGAGAGGGCTTCTCCCAGGACTACTTGACACATTCATAGAATCCTTCCATCTTGACCCAATAATTTTCAAACCAAAAAATGGTTGCCTTTGGAATGTTGGTTTTAATGACAACCACACAGGGAACATGATCAGATGTAGTTCTGGCCAATGGGAGCACCTCAGAAAAAGGATAAGCAGAAATCCAATTGGTTGAAGTAAAGAATCAATCTTATTGATCTAAAAGAGGAGCATCCTGCATATTAGACCAAGTAAAAGACCTTCCTTTCAGAGGAAGCTCAAGTAATCCAAGGTGACCAATGATCTCATTGAAGATAAAAATGTCATTGAGATCACCTCCTCGCAGATTTCTATTTTCCACAGATCTGATGAAATTGAAATCCCCCAACAGCAACCATTTTTCATCAAGAGGGATATTTAAATGATATAGACAATTAACAAAATTATCCCTAGGCTCACCTTGACAAGGGCCATAAACAGATACAAGTGTCCACTGTCCATACCAAACCTTAGTTGCTATTTCAAAGCAAACATCGGTTGCTAAGTACCCTTTGCACGGTTTCCAGCTTCAAATCTGCCATGCCACTGCCATGGTCAACACTATACTCATGATAGTTCTCCAACGTATCTATAATTTATGAAGTATTCATGTTGTTTTTATTATCATTCTTGGATGTTTTACAATAATTTTATAGCAACTTTATATCATTTTTTGGGACTAACCTATTAACCCACTGCCCAGTGCCAGTTGATGTTTTTTGCTTGTTGTTTACATCGCAGGAAATCAATATCAAATGGAGTCCAAACACCGCAAAACTTTTTGTGGATTTTTTATGGACCAGAAGACTCTCGATGGGCTAGAGCAGCACCTGGGGGGTGCCCCGAGGGGGGCACAACCCACCAGGGCGCGCCTGGGAACCCAGGCGCGCCTAGGTGAGTTATGCCCACCTCGGCGGCCTCCCGCACCCCCTCTTTACCCTAAAATTCACAAATATTCCAAAACCCTTCGGGGTTAACCTAGATCAGAAGTTCTACCGCCGCAAGGCACGGTAGCCACCGAAAACCAATCTAGACCCTTTCTGGCACCCCGCTGAAGGGGGATCATCTCCGGTGGCCATCATCATCATCCCGGCGGCCACCATGATGACGAGGGAGTAGTCCACCCTCGGGGCTGAGGGTTTGTACCAGTAGCTATGTGTTTAATCTCTCTCTCTCGTGTTCTTGAGATGTCATGATCTTGATGTATCGTGGGCTTTGTTAATATAGTCGGATCATATGGTGTTTTCCCCTCTCTATCTTGTTGTGATGAATTGAGTTTTCCTTTGAGATTTCATTGTTTTTGGATTGAATACTTTTATGGATTTGAGAACACTTGATATATTTCTTGCAATTGAATACTCGTGGTGACAATGGGGTATCGCATTGATTCACTTGATATATGTTTTGGCACTCAAGTCGTGGATTCCGGAGGTGACATTGGGGTAATTTATTCATAGGGGTTAATGCATGTTCTGGTCTTTGTTTCTCCGGTAGAAATCTTGGGGCACTCTTTGAAGTTCTTTGTGTTGGATTGAGTATTATGAATATGAATTTGCTTTGGTGTTATTTTAGTATGAACTCTTGGATAGATCGAACGGAAAGAATAGCTTTGTGTTATTTTAGTACGAACTCTTGAATAGATCAAACGGAAAGAATAGCTTTGAAGTGGTTGCGTACCCTAAAAAAAATTATTCTTATGTTCTCCACTAGATAGGAACTTTGGAGTGACTCTTCATCGCACTTTGAGGGGTGGTTATATGATCCAATTATATTAGCATTGTTGAGAGGTTGCACTAGTGAAAGTATGGACCCTAGACCTCATTTTCAAGCATTGCAATACCGTTTTTGTGCCCGTTTACTATTTTCTACCTTGCTGTTTTTATTTATTCATATTATAAAAATATATTTCTACCATCCATATTACACTTTTATCACCATCTCTTCACCGAACTAGTGCACCTATACAATTTGCCATTGTATTGGGTGTGTTGGGGACACAAGAGATTTCTTGTATTTGGTTGCAGGGTCGTTTGAGAGAGACCATCTTCATCCCACACCTCCCACGGATTGATAAACCTTAGGTCATCCACTTGGAGGGAAATTGCTACTGTCCTGCAAAACTCTGCGCTTGGAGGCCCAACACGAGTCTACAAGAATAAAGTTGCATAGTAGACATCAACTCATCATGCTTACGGTTTCCCCCTTTTATGATCACCATGATCAGCCTACGTGATCCATGTCGTAATAGCACTGCTCCACCCATCAAGCTAAATAAGCTTAGTTATACAAATTCGAATCTGATATGATGCTGATATTAGTAAAACATAGACATATTTAATTGGTAAGTTAAATGTCCCTACTTTAATTTCGAAATGCATGTGAGCCACATATGGATAGACCGGAAGGAATAGTATGTCTCTGTGCGCTCTGGTTCATCATGGGTGGGCAACAGACATTGTATAGAAAAACTTGTAATATCTTCAATCTGCTTGCTCTTCTACTCTTCTTTAACATGATACTCTTATCTTCTTCTTTAATAAGTATGATATGTTCCTTGTTGGGAAGAGTAGTAGAGACATTTGCGGTCGACAGGTCTGGTCTAGTTGTTCTTCCTAAGTATATTTTGAATTTGTCAGGTCAGGTCGAGTTGCTCTTCCTTAGTATATGTTGAAGTTGTCATCTACGAAGTATCGTTACCTCTGGAGCTCTCATATTTTAAGTAGTAGGCCATATTATATTAATGCACACACCAAATTATAGCACACATGGCATCTCTCGGAAGAATTGTAGAGATAGCACATAGGGGTTTACAAGGAGGCACTATTGGTTTAGAATCACGTATGCATTACAAAGATAATCTCACTTATTTTTATGTTTTCATGCATATAGGTATTGAACATGATGAGAATGAATATGAGAATGGGTGCACGAGAGGAATATTGCGGAACAATCCACTAGCTAACAAACTTGGCATGGTGGAGGATGGCCTATCTTATTCATCCATCGAGCTACTTGCTCTAACTTAGCAAGGTTGTATTGGTCGCACATATCTTGCATATGACATCTTGCATTACTCCTACTTTGTTGCACCACCATCTTCTTAGTTTAAGCGTCCTATATGAGTATATGACATGCCTATCCATTTTCTGTATCTATTCCATGTGTCATCGTACCATGTTTTTTCAGTCAAATGTTGTTCTTTCGTAACAGACGTCCAAAAGGAAGAGGGTGAGTGCAGATCGTGAAGGAATAAAAACTAAGTATTTGAAAAAGGCAGTGATACCTAATAAATCAGATAGATCAGCAACCCCAGAAAACACATGCCCAATTGTACCACATTTTACCCCTTCTCCACTGACGAAAGCCCTATTAGAACTGCAGTGAGCCCATTGTCAGGTACTGTCTACGATATCAATTCAAAATTTGAACTCCTACATTTTTGCATGTTCCTTACCATCTCTCCTATATGAAAACTAAATGCAGATAAATCTCCATTCTCAAAGGATCATAGGATCTCAGAACAATATTGGGCACTGCATTGCTCTTGTCAGTACCTCTTGCTCATTTATCAGCATACTTACACACATTGTTGTTTGATTATGTAGCATCACTATAATGTTCACTTCCCTATCCACCCTTTGCTAGAAAATATAAGATTTATATTTACTCTTACATAAATGTAGAATTTACCCAATGTTTGTGAAGTTCTGGATTGCTCATGTAAGTACATGTTGTCATGTACTCCCTCCGTATCGAATTAATAGTTGCTCAATTGGATGTATTTAGTGAAGGAAATATGCCCTAGAGGCAATAATAAAGTTGTTATTTATATTTCATTATATCATGATAAATGTTTATTATTCATGCTTGAATTGTATTAACCGGAAACTTAGTACATGTGTGAATACATAGACAAACAAAGTGTCCCTAGTATGCCTCTACTTGACTAGCTCATTAATAAAAGATGGTTATGTTTCCTAGCCATAGACATGTGTTGTCATTTGATGAACGGGATCACATCATTAGAGAATGGTGTGATGGACAAGACCCATCCGTTAGCTTAGCATAATGATCATTTAGTTTTATTGCTATTGCATTCTTCATGACTTATACATGTTCCTCTGACTATGAGATTGAAGGAAATATGCCCTAGAGGCAATAATAAAGTTATTATTTATTTCCTTATATCATGATAAATTTTTATTATTCATGCTAGAATTGTATTAACCAAAACTTAGTACATGTGTGAATACATAGACAAACTAAGTGTCACTAGTATGCCTCTACTTGACTAGCTCGTTGAATCAAAGATGGTTAAGTTTCCTAGCCATAGACATGAGTTGTCATTTGATTAATGGGATCACATCATTAGAGAATGATGTGATTGACTTGACCCATCCGTTAGCTTAGCACGATGATCGTTTAGTTTGTTGCTATTGCTTTCTCCATAACTTATACATGTTGCTATGACTATGGCATCATGCAACTCCCGAATACCGGAGGAACACTTTGTGTGCTAACAAATATCACAACATAACTGGGTGATTATAAAGGTGCTCTACAGGTGTCTCCAATGGTGTTTGTTGAGTTGCCATAGATCGAGATTAGGATTTGTCACTCCGAGTATAAGAGAGGTATCTCTAGGCCCTCTCGGTAATGCACATCACTATAAGCCTTGCAAGCATTGTGACTAATGAGTTAGTTGTGGGATGATGCATTACGGAACGAGTAAAGAGACTTTCTGGTAACGAGATTGAACTAGGTATTGAGATACTGATGATAGAATCTCGGGCAACTAACATACCGATGACAAAGGGAACAACGTATGGTGTTATGCGGTTTGACCGATAAAGATCTTCGTAGAATATGTAGGAACCAATATGAGCATCCAGGTTCCGCTATTGGTTATTGAGTGGAGACGTGTCTCGATCATGTCTACATAGTTCTCAAACCCGTAGGGTCCACACGCTTAACGTTTGGTGACGATCGGTATTATGAGTTTATGTGTTTTGATGAACCGAAGGTTGTTCGGAGTCCCGGATGTGATCACGGGCATGACGAGGACTCTTGAAATGGTCGATACATAAAGATCAATATATTGGATGACTATGTTTGGACATCAGAATAGTTCCGGGTGAGTTCGAACATTAACCGGAGTACCGGGGGGTTACCGAAACCCCTCGGGTAGTATATGGGCCCTAATGGGCTTATGGGAAAGAGGTAGGGGCTGCCTAGGGCAGGCCGCGCGCCCCCAAAGGCCTAGTCCGAATTGGACTAGGGGGAGGGGCGGCGCCCCCTCCTTCCTTCTCTTCTCTCTTCCCTTTCCTACTCTCCTACTCCTAATACGTGGAAAGGGGGGAATCCTGCTCCTGGTAGGATTAGGACTCCCCAGGGCGCACCATAGTAGAGGGTCGGCCCTCCCCCTCCTCCACTCCTTTATATATGGGGGAGGGGCACCCCATGGACACACAAGTTGATCATTGATCTCTTAGCCGTGTGCGATGCCCCCCTCCACCATAATCCACCTCGGTCATATCGTAGCGGTGCTTAGGCGAAGCCCTGTTCCGGTAGCATCATCATCACCATCATCACGCCGTCATGCTAACAAAGCTCTCCCTCAACACTCTACTGGATCATGAGTTCATGGGACGTCACCGAGCCGAATGTTGCAGATTGCGAAGGTGTCGTACTTTCGGTGCTAGGATGGATCGATCGTGAAGACGTACGACTACATCAACCGCGTTGTCATAACGCTTCCGCTTATGGTCTACGAGGGTACGTAGACAACACTCTCCCATCTCGTTGCTATGCATCACCATGATCTTGCGTGTGTGTAGGAATTTTTTTGAAATTACTGCGTTCCCCAACAGTGGCATCCGAGCCAGGTTTATGCGTAGATGTTATATGCAGGAGTAGAACACAAAGGAGTTGTGGGCATGGGTATATACATATTGCTTGTCGTCACTAGTTGATTCTTGATTCGGCGATATTGTTGGATGAAGCGGCTCAGACCAACATTAAGTGTACGCTTACGCGAGACTGGTTCTACCGACGTGCTTCACACACAGGTGGCTGGTGGGTGTCAGTTTCTCCAACTTTAGTTGAATCGGATTCAATGAACAGGGTTCTTTCTGAAGATCAAAAAGCAATCACTATGCCGCGTGTGGTTTTTGATGCGTAGGTAAGAACGGTTCTTGCTCAGCCCATAGCAGCCACGTAAAACTTGCAACAGCAAAGTAGAGGACGTCTAACTTGTTTTTGCAGGGCATGTTGTGATGTGATATGGTCAAGACATGATGCTAAATTTTATTGTATGAGATGATCATGTTTTGTAACACAGTTATCGGCAACTGGCAGGAGCCATATGGTTGCCGCTTCATTGTATGAAATGCAATCGCCATGTAATTGCTTTACTTTATCACTAAGTAGTAGCGATAGTCGTAGAAGCAATAGTTAACGAGACGACAATGATGCTTCAATGGAGATCAAGGTGTCAAGCTGGTCACGATGGTGGTCATGACGGTGCTTTGGAGATGGAGATAAAAAGCACAAGATGATGATGGCCATATCATATCACTTATATTGATTGCATGTGATGTTTATCCTTTATGCATCTTATTTTGTTTAGTTCGACGGTAGCATTATAAGATGATATCTCACTAAATTTCAAGGTATAAGTGTTCTCCCTGAGTATGCGTCGTTGCTATAGTTCGTCGTGCCGAGACACCACAGGATGATCGGGTGTGATAAGCTCTACGTTCACATACAACGGGTGCAAGCTAGTTTTGCACACGCAGAATACTCGGGTTAAACTTGAAGAGCCTAGCATATGCTGATATGGCCTCGGAACACTGAGACCAAAAGGTCGAGCGTGAATCATATAGTAGATTTGATCAACATAGTGATGTTCACCATTGAAAACTACTCCATCTCACGTGATGATCGGACATGGTTTAGTTGATATGGATCACGTGATCACTTAGATGATTAGAGATATGTCTATCTAAGTGGGAGTTCTTAACTAATATGATTAATTGAACTTTAATTTATCGTGAACTTAGTCCTGATAGTAATTGCATATCTATGTTGTAGATCAATAGCTTGTGATGTAGCTTCTCATTTAATTTTGATATGTTCCTAGAGAAAAAGAAATTGAAAGATGATAGTAGCAATGATGCGGACTTGGTCCAGTAACTTGAGAATTATCCTCATTGCTTCATAGAAGAATTATGTCCTTGATGCACCTCTAGGTGACAGACCTATTGCAAGAGCAGATGCACATGTTATGAATGTTTGACAAAGCTCGATATGATGACTACTTAATAGTTTAGTGCACCATGATTTACGGCTTAGAGCCGGGACTTCAAAAATGTTTTGAATGCCACGGAACATACAAGATGTTCTAAGAGTTGAAATTGGTATTTCATACTCATGCCCGTGTCGAGAGGTATGAGACCTCTGATAGTATGTTGCCTACAGGATGGAGGACAATAGCTCAACCAGTGAGTATGTGCTCAGATTGTCTGGGTACTACAATTGCTTGAATCAAGTGGGAATTAATCTTCTAGATAAGATAGTAATTGATAAAGTTCTCTAGTCACTATCACCAATTTACTAGAACTTAGTGATGAACTATAATATGCAAGGGATGACAAAAATGATTCCCGAGCTCTTCGTGATGTTGAAATCGACGAAGGTAGAAATCAAGAAAAGCATCAAATGTTGATGGTTGACAAAAACACTAGTTTCAAGTAAAAGGGCAAGGGAAAGAAAGGGAACTTCAAGAAGAATGGCAAGAAAGTTGCCACTCCCATGAAGAAGCCCAAAGATAGACCCAAGCCTGAAACTAAGTGCTTCTACAGCAAAGGAAATGGTCACTTGAAGTGGAACTGCCTTAGATACTTGGCGGATAAGAAGGATGGCCAAGTGAACAAAGGTATATTTGATATACATGTTATTGATGTGTACTTTACTAGTGTTTATATCAACCCATCAGTGTTTTATACTGGTTCAATTGCTAAGAGTAGTAACACGAAACGGGAGTTGCAAAATAAACAGAGACTAGTTAAGGGCGAGGTGATGATGAGAGTTGGAAGTGATTCCAAGGTTGATAAGATCACCATCGCACACTCCCTTTACCTTCGGGATTAGTGTTGAGCCTAAAATAAATGTTATTTTGTGTTTGCGTTGAGCATAAATATGATTGGATCATGTTTATTGCAATACGGTTATTCATTTAAGTCAAAGAATAATTGTTGTTCTATTTACATGAATAAAACCTTCTATGGTCATACACTCAATATAAATGGTTTATTGAATCTCGATCGTAGTAATACACATATTCACAATATTGAAGCCAAAACATGCAAAGTTAATAATGATGTGCAACTTATATGTGGCACTGCCGTTTAGATCATATTGGTGTAAAGCGCATGAAGAAACTCCAAGCTGATGGACTTTTGGAATCGCCTTGATTATGAATCACTTGATGCTTGCAAACCATGCGTCATGGGCAAGATGACTAAGACTCTGTTCTCTGGAACAATGGAGCGAGCAACTGACTTATTGGAAATAATACATACTGATGTATGCGATCCGATAAGTGTTGAGGCTCGCGGCGGGTATCTTTATTTTCTGACCTTCACGGATGATTTGAGAAGATATGGGTATATCTGCTTAATGAAACATAACTCTGAAACATTTGAAAAGTTGAAAGAATTTCAGAGTGAAGTGGAAAATCATCGTAACAAAAAAATAAAGTTTCTACGATCTGATCGCGGAGGCGAATATTTGAGTTACGAGTTTGGTCTTCATTTGAAACAATATGGAATAGTTTCGCAACTCACGCCACCTAGAACACCACAACATAATGGTGTGTCCGAACGTTGTAATCATACTTTATTGGATATGGTGCGATCTATGATGTCTCTTACCGATTTACCACTATTGTTTTGGGGTTATGCATTAGAGACAACTGCATTCACGTTAAATAGGGCACCATCTAAATCAATTGAGATGACACCGTATGAACTATGGTTTTGCAAGAAACCAAAGCTGTCGTTTCTTGAAGTTTGGGGTTGCGATGCTTATGTGAAGAAGTTCCAAACTGGTAAGCTTGAACCCAAATCGGAGTAGTGCGTCCTCATAGGATACCCAAAAGAAATTGTTGGGTACACCTTCTATCATAGATCCGAAGGCAAGATATTTTGTTGCTAAGAATGGATCCTTTCTAGAGAAGGAGTTTCTCTCGAAAGAAGTGACTGGGAGGAAAGTAGAACTTGATGAGGTAATTGTACCTTCTCCCAAATTGGTAAGTAGTTCATCACAGAAATCAGTTCCAGTGATTCCTACATCAATTAGTGAGGAAGCTAATGATGATGATCATGAAACTTCAGATCAAGTCACTACCGAACCTCGTAGGTCAACCAGAGTATGGTCCACACCAGAGTGGTATAGTAATCCTGTTCTGGAAGTCATGTTACTAGACCATGACAAACCTACGAACTATGAGGAAGCAATGATGAGCCCAGATTCCACAAAATGGCTTGAGGCCATGAAATCTGAGATGGGATCCATGTATGAGAACAAAGTATGGACTTTGATTAACATTCCCGATGATCATTGAGTCATTGAGAATAAATAGATCTTCAAGAGGAAGATGGATGCTGGCAGAAGTGTTACTATCTACAAAGCTCGAATTGTCGCAAAAAATGTTTTCGACATGTTCAAGGTGTTGACTACGATGATATTTTCTCACTCGTATCTGCATTCCTTAATGGATTTCTTAAAGAAGAGTTGTATATGATGCAACCAGAAGGTTTTGTCGATCCTAAAGGTGCTAACAAAGTGAGCAAGCTCTAGCGATCCATCTATGGACTGGTGCAAGCATCTCGGAGTTGGAATATATGCTTTGATAAAGTGATCAAAGCATATGGTTTTATACAGACTTGCGGTGAAGCCTGTATGTACAAGAAAGTGAGTGGGAGCACTACAACATTTCTGATAAGTATATATATGTGAATGACATATTGTTGATCGAAAATAATGTAGAATTTTGTGGAAAGCATAGAGGAGTGTTTGAAAGGATTTTTTCAAAAGAAATACCTCGGTGAAGTTGCTTACATATTGAGCATCAAGATCTATAGAGATAGATCAAGACGCTTGATATATTTTTCAATGAGTGCATACCTTGAAAAGATTTCGAAGTAGTTCAAAATGGAACAGTCAAAGAAGGAGTTCTTGCCTGTGTTGCAAGGTGTAAAGTTGAGTAAAGACTCAAAACCCAACCATGGCAGAAAATAGAAAGAGAATGAAAAGTCATTCCCTATGCCTCAGTCACAGGTTCTATAAAGTATGCTATACTATGTACTAAGCCTATTGTATACCTTAGCATGATTTTGGCAAGGGAGTACAATAGTGATCTAGGAGTAGATCACTGGACAGCGGTTAAAATTATTCTTAGAGGACTAAGGAAATATTTCTCGGTTATGGACGTGATAAAAGAGTTCGTCGTAAAGAGTTACGTCAATGCAAGCTTTGACACCGATCTAGATGACTCTAAGTCTTGATCTAGATACATATTGAAAGTGGGGGCAATTAGCTAGAGTAGCTCTATGCAAAGCATTGTAGACATAGAAAATTTGCAAAATACATACGGCTCTGAATGTGGCAGACCCATTGACTAAATTTCTCTCACAAGCAAAACATGAGCACTCTTTGGGTGTTAATCACATAGCCATGTGAACTAGATTATTGACTCTATTAAACCCTTTAGGTGTTAGTCACATGGAGATGTGAACTAATCACATAAACATGTGAACTATTGATGTTAAATCACATGACGATGTGAACTAGATTATTGACTAGTGCAAGTGGGAGACTGAAGGAAATATGCCCTAGAGGCAATAATAAAGTTATTATTTATTTCCTTATATCATGATAAATGTTTATTATTCATGCTAGAATTGTATTAACCGGAAACTTAGTACATGTGTGAATACATAGACAAACTAAGTGTCACTGGTATGCCTCTACTTGACTAGCTCGTTGAATCAAAGATGGTTAAGTTTCCTAGCCATAGACATGAGTTGTCATTTGATTAACGGGATCACATCATTAGAGAATGTTGTGATTGACTTGACCCATCCATTAGCTTAGCACGATGATCGTTTAGTTTGTTGCTATTGCTTTCTCCATAACTTATACATGTTCCTATGACAATGAGATCATGCAACTCCCGAATACCGGAGGAACACTTTGTGTGCTATCAAATGTCATAACGTAACTGGGTGATTATGAAGGTGCTCTACGGGTGTCTCCAATGGTGTTTGTTGAGTTGGCATAGATCGAGATTAGGATTTGTCACTCCGAGTATTGGAGAGGTATCTCTGGGCCCTCTCGGGAGTGCACATCACTATAAGCCTTGCAAGCATTGTGACTAATGAGTTAGCTGCAGGATGATGCATTATAGAATGAGTAAAGAGACTTGCCGGTAACGAGATTGAACTAGGTATTGAGATACCGACGATCAAATCTCGGGCAACTAACATACCAATAAACAAAGGGAACAACGTTATGCGGTTTGACCGATAAAGATCTTCATATAATATGTAGGAACCAAGATGAGCAACTAGGTTCTACTATTGGTTATTGATCGGAGACGTGTCTCGGTCATTTCTACATAGTTCTCAAACCCGTAGGGTCCGCACGCTTAACGTTCAGTGACGATCGGTATTATGAGTTTATGTGTTTTGATGAACCAAAGGTTGTTCGGAGTACCGGATGTGATCACGGGCATGACAAGGAGTCTCGAAATGCTCGAGACATAAAGACCGATATATTGGATGACTATGTTTGGACATTGGAATGGTTCCGGGTGAGTTTGCACGTACCGGGGGGGTTATCGGAACCCCCCGGGGAGTATATGGGCCCTAATGGGCTTTAGGGGAGAGAGGGAGGGGCTGGCTAGGGCAGGTCGCGTGCCCCCCAAGGCCTAGTCCGAATTGAACTAGGGGTAGGGCAGTGCCCCCTCCTTCCTTCTCTTCTCTCTTCCCTTTCCTACTCTCCTACTCCTACTACACGGAAAGGGGGAATCCTACTCCCGGTGGGACTAGGACTCCCCAGGGCGCGCCATAGTAGAGGGTCAGACCTCCCCCTCCTCCACTCCTTTATATACGAGGGAGGGGGCACCCCATGGACACACAAGTTGATCATTGATCTCTTAGCCGTGTGCGGTGCCCCCTCCACCATAATCCACCTCGGTCATATCGTAGCAGTGCTTAGGCAAAGCCCTGTTCCGGTAGCATCAGCATCACTGTCATCATGTCGTCATGCTGACGAAGCTCTCCCTCAACACTCTGCTGGATCATGAGTTCGTGGGACGTCACTGTGCCGAACGTGTGCAGATTGCGGAGGTGTCGTACTTTCTATACTAGGATCGTTCGATCGTGAAGACGTACAACTACATCAACTGAGTTGTCATAATTCTTCTTCTTACGGTCTACGAGGGTACGTAGACAACACTCTCCCCTCTCGTTGCTATGCATCACCATGATCTTGCGTGTGCGTAGTTAAAATTTTGAAATTATTGCGTTCCCCGATAGAGATTATGCAACTCCCGAATACTGGAGGAACACCTTCTTTGCTATCAAACGTCACAATGTAACTGGGTGATTATAAAGATGCTCTATAGGTGTCTCTGATGGTGTTTGTTGAGTTGGCATAGATCGAGATTAGAATTTGTCACTCCGTGTATCGGAGAGGTATCTTTGGGCCCTCTCGGTAATGCACATCACTATGAGCCTTGCAAGCAATGTGTCTAATGAGTTAGCCACGGGATGGTGCATTACGGAACAAGTAAAGAGACTTGTCGGTAACGAGATTGAACTATGTATGATGATACCAATGATCGAATCTCGAGAAAGTGACATACTGATGACAAAGGGAACAACGTATGTTGTTATGCAGTTTAACCGATAAACATCTTCGTAGAATATGTAGGAGCCAATATTAGCATCCAGGTTCTGCTATTGGTTATTGAGCAGGGATTCGTCTCGGTCATATCTACATAGTTCTCGAACCCGTAGGGTCCGCACGCTTAACGTTCGATGACGGTTTGTATTATGAGTTATGTGATTTGATGACCGAAGTTTGTTCGGAGTCCCAGATGAGATCACAGACATGACGAGGAGTCTCGACATGGTTGAGGCATAAAGAATGATATATTGGACAATGTTATTCGGACACCGGATGAGTTCCGAGAGGTACCGGATAATTATCGGAGTGCCGGAGGGTTATCGGAACCCCTGGGGGAACTAATGGGCCTTGATGGGCCTTAGTGGGGAGAGAGAAGGGCCAAAAGGGGGTTGCCCCCCCTTGGGTACGAATTGGACTAGGGGAAGGGGGCGGCATCCCCCACCTTTCCTTCCCTTCCCCCTCTCCCTTCCTTCTTCCCCCTTTCCTCTAGGAGGAAACCTACTAGGACTTGGAGTCCTAGTAGGACTCCCCTCTCCTGGCGCGCCCTACAGGGCTGGCCAGCCTCCCCCTCCCCTCCTTTATATACGAGGGCAGGGGGCACCCTAGAACACAGAAGATAAATTGTCTTAGCTGTGTGCGGTGCCCCCCTCCATAGTTACACACCTCGGTCATATCGTCGTAGTGCTTAGGCGAAGCCCTGCACTGGTAACTTCATCATCACTGTCGCCATGCCGTCGTGCTGACGGAACTCTCGCTCGTCCTCAACTAGATCAAGATATTGAGGGACGTCATCGAGCTGAGCGTGTGCTGAACGCGGAGGTGTCATACGTTCGGTGCTTGGATCGATTGGATAGCGAAGACGTTCGACTACATCAACCGCGTTACTAAACGCTTCCACTTTCGGTCTACGAGGGTACGTAGACACACTCTCCCCGCTCATTGCTATGCATCTCCTAGATAGATCTTGCGTGATCATAGGTAAAAAAATTGAAATATTGTGTTCCCCAACAGTGGCATTAGAGCCAGGTCTATGCGTAGATGTTATATGCACGAGTAGAACACAAAGAGTTGTGGGCGCTAATAGTCATACTTCTTACCGGCAATGTCTTACTTTGATTCAGCGGTATTGTTGGATGAAGCGTCCTGGAGCGACATTACATGACCAAGTTCATGAGACTGGTTCTATCGATGTGCTTCGCACATAGGTGGCTAGCGGGTGTCTGTTTCTCCAACTTTAGTTTAATCGAGTTTGACTATGCCCGGTCCTTGTTGAAGGTTAAAACAACACACTTGACGAAAAATCGTTGTGGTTTTGATGCATAGGTAAGAACGATTCTTGCTAGAAGCCTGTTGCAGCCACGTAAAACTTGCAACAACAAAGTAGAGGATGTCTAACTTGTTTTTGCAGAGCATGTTGTGATGTGATATGGTAAAGATGTGATGATATATAAATTGTTGTATGAGATGATCATGTTTTGTAACAGTTATCGGCAACTGGCAGGAGCCATATGGTTGTCGCTTTATTGTATGAAATGCAATCGCCATGTAATTGCTTTACTTTATCACTAAGCGGTAGTGATAGTCGTAGAAGAAATAGTTGGCGAGACGACAACGATGCTATGATGGAGATCAAGGTGTCAAGCTGGTGACAATGGTGATCATAACAGTGCTTTAGAGATGGAGATCAAAGGCACAAGACGATGATGGCCATATCATATCACTTATTTTGATTGCATGTGATGTTTATCTTTTATGCATCTTATTTTGCTTAGTGCAGCGGTAGCATTATAAGATGATCTCTCACTAAATTTCAAGGTATAATTGTTCTCCCTGGGTATGCACTGTTACTACAGTTCGTTGTGCCGAGACACTACGTGATGATCGGGTGTGATAAGCTCTACGTTCACATACAATGGGTGCAAGCCAGTTTTGCACACGCAGAATACTCGGGTTAAACTTGACGAGCCTAGCATATGCAGATATGGTCTCGAAACACTGAGACCGAAAGGTCAAACGTGAATCATATAGTAGATATGATCAACATAGTGATGTTCACCATTGAAAACTACTCCATCTCACGTGATGATCGAACATGGTTTAGTTGATATGGATCACGTGATCATTTAGATGACTAAAGAGATGTTTATCTAAGTGGGAGTTCTTAAGTAATATGATTAATTGAACTTTAATTTATCATGAACTTAGTACTTGATAGTATTTTGCATGTCTATGTTGTTGTAGATCAATGGCCCGTGCTACCATTCCTTTGAATTTTAATGTGTTCCTAGAGAAAGCTAAGTTGAAAGATGATGGTAGCAACTACACTGACTGGGTCCGTAACTTGAGGATTATCCTCATTGCTGCACAGAAGAATTACGTCCTGGAAGCACCGCTAGGTACAAAACCTGCTGCAGGAGCAACTCCGAACATTATGAACGTCTGGCAGAGCAAAGCTGATGACTACTCGATAGTTTAGTGTGACATGCTTTACGGCTTAGAACCGGGACTTTTCAAAAACATTTTGAACGTCATGGAGCATATGAGATGTTCCAGGAGTTGAAGTTAATATTTCAAGCAAATGCCCGGATTGAGAGATATGAAGTCTCCAATAAATTCTACAGCTGCAAGATGGAGAAGAATAGTTCTGTTAGTGAACATATACTCAGAATGTCTAGGTACCACAACCACTCGACTCAACTGGGAGTTAATCTTCCTGATGATAGTGTCATTGATAGAGTTCTTCAATCACTGCCACCAAGCTACAAAAGCTTTGTGATGAACTATAATATGTAAGGGGTGGATAAGACAATTCCCGAGCTCTTCGCGATGCTAAAGGTTGCGGAGGTAGAAATCAAGAAGGAGCATCAAGTATTGATGGTTAACAAGACCACTAGTTTCAAGAAAAAGGGCAAAGGGAATAAGGGGAACTTCAAGAAGAACGGCAAGCAAGTTGCTGCTAAAGTGAAGAAGCCCAAGTCTGGACCTAACCCTGAGACTGAGTGCTTCTACTACAAAGGCACTGGTCACTAGAAGCGGAACTGGCCCAAGTATTTGGCGGATAAGAAGGATGGCAAAGTGAAAGGTATATTTGATATACATGTTATTGATGTGTACATTACTAATGCACGTAGTAGCGCCTGGGTATTTGATACTGGTTTTGTTGCTCATATTTGCAACTCGAAACAGGGGCTGCGGATTAAACGAAGATTGGCTAAGGACGAGGTGACGATGCGCGTGGGAAATGTTTCCAAAGTCGATGTGATCATCGTCGGCACGCTACCTCTACATCTACCTTCAGGGTCAGTTTTAGACATGAACAATTGTTATTTGGTGCCAGCGTTAAGCATGAACATTATATCTGGATCTTGTTTGATGTGAGACGGATATTCATTTAAATCAGAGAATAATGGTTGTTCCATTTATATGAGTAATATCTTTTATGGTCATGCACCCTTGATGAGTGGTCTATTTTTATTGAATCTCGATAGTAGTGATACACATATTCATAGTATTGAAGCCAAAAGATACAAGTTTAATAATGATAGTGCAAGTTATTTGTGGCACTACCGTTTAGGTCATATTGGTGTAAAGCGCATGAAGAAACTCCATGCTGATGGACTTTTGGAATCACTTGATGCTGGTGAACCAGGCCTCATGGGCAAGATGACTAACACTCCGTTCTCCGGAACAATGCAGCAAGCAACAGACTTAGTGGAAATAATACATACTGATGTATGCGGTCTGATGAGTGTTGAGGCTCGCGGCGGGTATCTTTATTTTCTGACCTTCACAGATGATTTGCGCAGCTATGGGTATATCTACTTGATGAAACATAAGTCTGAAACATTTGAAAAGTTCAAAGAATTTCAGAGTGAAGTGGAAAATCATCGTAACAAGAAATAAAATTTCTATGATCTGATTGTGGAGGTGAATATTTGAGTTACGAGTTTGGTCTTCATTTGAAACAATGTGGAATAGTATTGCAACTCACGCCGCCTGGAAGACCACAGCGTAATGGTGTGTCCGAACATCGTAATCGTACTTTATTAGATATGGTGCGATCTATGATGTCTCTTACTAATTTACCGCTATCATTTTGGGGTTATGCTTTAGAGACGACTGCATTCACGTTAAATAGGGCACTATCTAAATCCATTGAGACGACACCATATGAACTGTGCTTTGGCAAGAAACCCAAGTTGTCATTTCTTAAAGTTTGGGGTTGCGATGCTTCAACCTAATAAGCTCGAACCCAAATCGGAGAAATGTGTCTTCATAGGATACCCAAAGGAGACTGTTGGTTACACCTTCTATCACAGATCCGAAGGCAAGATATTTGTTGCTAAGAATGGTTCCTTTCTAGAGAAGGAGTTTCTCTCGAAAGAAGTGGGTGGGAGGAAAGTAGAACTTAATGAGGTAATGTACCTTCTCCTGAATTGGAAAGTAGTTCATCACAGAAATCAGTTCCAGTGATAACTACACCAATTAGTGAGGAAGCTAATGGTGATGATCATGAAACTTCTGATCAAGTTACTACCGAACCTCGTAGGTCAACCAGAGTAAGATCCGCACCAGAGTGGTATGGTAATCTTGTTCTGGAAGTCATGTTACTTGACCATGACGAACCAACGAACTATGAGGAAGCGATGATGAGCCCAGATTCCGCGAAATGGCTTGAGGCCATGAAATCTGAGATGGGATCCATGTATGAGAACAAAGTATGGACTTTGGTTGACTTGCCCGATGATCAGGAAGCAATAGAAAATAAATGGATCTTCAAGAAGAAGACTGATGTTGACGGTAATGTTACTATCTACAAAGCTCGACTTGTTGCAAAAGGTTTTCGACAAGTTCAAGGAGTTGATTACGATGAGACCTTCTCACCCGTAGCGATGCTTAAGTCTGTCCGAATCATGTTAGCAGTTGCCGCACTTTATGATTATGAAATTTGGCAAATGGATGTCAAAACTGCATTCCTTAATGGAAATCTTAAAGAAGAGTTGTATATGGCAACCAGAAGGTTTTGTTGATCCAAAAGGTGCTAATAAAGTGTGCAAGATCCAGCGATCCATTTATGGATTGGTGCAAGCCTCTCAGAGAGTGGAATATACGTTTTGATAGTGTGCTCAAAGCATATGGTTTTATACAGACTTTTGGAGAAGCCTGTATTTACAAGAAAGTGAGTGGGAGCTCTGTAGAATTTCTGATATTATATGTGGATGACATATTGTTGATCGGGAATGATACTGAATTTCTGAATAGCATAAAAGGATACTTGAATAAGAATTTTTTCAATGAAAGACCTCGGTGAAGCTGCTTATATATTAGGCATCAAGATCTATAGAGATAGAACAAGACGCTTAATTGAACTTCCACAAAACACATACCTTGATAAAGTTTTGAAGAAGTTCAAAATGGATCAGTCAAAGAAAGGGTTCTTGCATGTGTTACAAGGTGTGAAGTTGAGTCAGACTCAATGCCCGACCACTACAGAAGATAGAGAGAAAATGAAAGCCATTCCCTATGCCTCAGCCATAGGTTCTATCATGTATGCAATGCTGTGTACCAGACCTGATGTGTGCCTTGCTATTAGTTTAGCAGGGAGGTACCAAAGTAATCCAGGAGTGGATCACTGAACAGCGGTCAAGAACATCCTGAAATACCTGAAAAGGACTAAGGGTATGTTTCTCGTTTATGGAGGTGACAAAGAGCTCATCGTAAACGGTTACGTAGATGCAAGCTTTGACACTGATCCGAATGACTCTAACTCACAAACCGGATATGTATTTATATTCAGTGGTGGAGCTATCAGTTGGTGCAGTTCCAAGCAGAGCGTCGTGGCAGGATCTACCTGTGAAGCGGAGTACATAGTTGCTTCGGAAGCAGCAAGTGAAGGAGTCTGGATGAAGGAGTTCATATCCGATCTAGGTGTAATACCTAGTGCATCGGGTCCAATGAGAATCTTTTGTGACAATACTGGTGCAATTGCCTTGGCAAAGGAATCCAGATTTCATAAAAGAACCACGCACATCAAGAGATGCTTCAATTCCATCCGCGATCAAGTCAAGGAGGGAGACATAGAGATTTGCAAGATACATACGGATCTGAATGTTGCGGACCGTTGACTAAGCCTCTCTCACGAGCAAAACATGATCAGCACCAAGACTCCATGGGTGTTAGAATCATTACTATGTAGTATAGATTATTGACTCTAGTGCAAGTGGGAGACTGAAGGAAATATGCCCTAGAGGCAATAATAAAGTTGTTGTTTATATTTCCTTATATCATGATAAATGTTTATTATTCATGCTAGAATTGTATTAACCGGAAACTTAGTACATGCGTGAATACATAGACAAACTGAGTGTCCCTAGTATGCCTCTACTTGACTAGCTCGATAATCAAAGATGGTTATGTTTCCTAGCCTAGACATGTGTTGTCATTGGTGAACGGGATCACATCATTAAAGATGGACAAGACCCATCTGTTAGCTTAGCATAATGATCGTTTAGTTTTATTGCTATTGCTTTCTTCATGACTTATACATGTTCCTCTGACTATGAGATTATGCAACTCCCGAATACCGGAGGAACACCTTGTGTGATATCAAACTTCACTACGTAACTAGGTGATTATAAAGATGCTCTATAGGTGTCTCCGATGGTATTTGTTGAGTTGGCATAGATCGAGATTAGAATTTCCCACTCCGTGTATCGGCGAGGTATCTCTGGGCCCTCTCGGTAATGCACATCACTATGAGCCTTGCAAGCAATGTGTCTAATGAGTTATCCACGGGATCATGCATTACGGAACGAGTAAAGAGACTTGCCGGAATGAGATTGAACTAGGTATGATGATACCAACGATCGAATCTCGGGCAAGTAACATACCGATGACAAAGTGAACAATGTATGTTGTTATGTGTTTTGACCGATAAAGATCTTCGTAGAATGTGTAGGAGCCAATATGAGCATCTAGGTTCTACTATTGTTTATTGACCGGAGATGTGTCTCGGTCATGTCTACATAGTTCTCGAACCTGTAGGGTCCGCACTCTTAACGTTCGATGACGGTTTGTATTATGAGTTATGTGATTTGATGACCGAAGTTTGTTCGGAGTCCCGGATGAGATCACGGACATGACAAGGAGTCTCAAAATAGTCGATACATAAAGAATGATATATTGGACAATGTTATTCGGACACCGTATGAGTTCCGAGAGGTACTGGATAATTATCGGAGTGCCGGAGGTTTATCGGAACCCCCGGGGGAACTAATGAGCCTTGATGGGCCTTAGTGGGGAGAGAGAAGGACCAAAAGGGGGGCTGGCCGTGTTGAGGAACGCAGTAATTTCAAAAAAAAATCCTACGCCCACACAAGATCATGGTGATGCATAGCAACGAGAGGGAAGAGTGTTGTCCACGTACCCTCGTAGACCGTAAGTGGAAGCATTATGACAACGCGGTTGATGTAGTCGTACGTCTTCACGATCGACCGATCCTAGTACCGAACGTATGGCACCTTCGCGATATGCACACGTTCAGCTTAGTGATGTCCCGCGAACTAACGATCCAGTAGAGCTTCGTGGGAGAGTTTCGTCAGCACAACGGTGTGATGACGGTGATGATGTTGCTACCGGAATAGGGCTTCGCCTAAGCACCGCTATGATATAACCGAGGTGGATTATGGTGGAGGGGGGCACTGCACATGGCTAAAAGATCAACTGATCAACTTGTGTGTCCATGGGGTGCCCCCCTCCCCCGTATATAAAGGGGTGGAGGAGGGGAGGGCCAGCCCTCTACTATGGCGCGCCCTGGGGAGTCCTACTCCCACCGGGAGTAGGATTCCCCCCCCCCCTTCCATGTAGTAGGAGTAGGAGAGAAGGAAAGGGAAAAGAGAAGAGAAGGAAGGAGGGGGTGCGGCCCCTCCCCTAGTCCAATTCGGACTAGGCCTTGGGGGCGCGCAACCTCCCCTCTCTCTTTCCCCTAAAGCCCAATAACGCCCATATACTCCCCGGTGAATTCCCGTAACTCTCCGGTACTCCGATAAATACCCGAACCACTCAAAACCTTTCCGATGTCCTAATATAGCCTTCCAATATATCGATCTTTACGTCTCGAACATTTCGAGACTCCTCGTCATGTCCCTAATCTCATCCGGGACTCCGAACAACCTTCGGTACATCAAAACGCATAAACTCATAATACCGATCGTCACCGAACGTTAGGCGTGCGGACCCTATGGGTTCAAGAACTATGTAGACGTGACCGAGACTCATCTCTGGTCAATAACCAATAGTGGAACCTGGATGCTCATATTGGCTCCTACATATTCTACGAAGATCTTTATCGGTCAAACCGCATAACGGTTACATTGTTCCCTTTGTCATCGGTATGTTACTTGCCTGAGATTCGATCGTGGTATCTCAATACCTAGTTCAATCTCGTTATCAGCAAGTCTCTTTACTTTAATGCATCATCCCGCAACTAACTCATTAGTCACATTGCTTGCAAGGCATAGTGACGTGCATTACCGAGATGGCCCGGAGATACCTCTCCGACAAACATTTATCATGATATAAGGAAATAAATAATAACTTTATTATTGCCTCTAGGGCATATTTCCTTCAGTCTCCCACTTGCACTAGAGTCAATAATCTAGTTCACATCTTTACGTGATTAGTTCACATCTCCAAGTGACTAATACCCAAAGGGTTTACTAGAGTCAATAATCTAGTTCACATCGCTATGTGATTAACACCCAAAGAGTGATCATGTTTTGCTTGTGAGAGAAGTTTAGCTTACGGGTCTGCAACATTCTGATCCGTATGTATTTCTCAAATTTCTATGTCTACAATGCTTTGCACGGAGCTACTCTAGCTAATTGCTCCCACTTTCAATATGTATCCAGATCGAGACTTAGAGTCATTTAGATCGATGTAAAAAGCTTGCATCGATGTAACTCTTTTATGATGAACTCTTTTATCTCCTCCATAACCGAGAAATATTTCCTTAGTCCTCTAAGGATAATTTTGACCGCTGTCCAGTGATCTACTCCTAGATCACTCTTGTACTCCCTTGCCATAAAGATGCTAAGGTATATAATAGGACTGGTAAATAGCATAGCATAGTTTATAGAACCTATGACTGAGGCATAGGGAATGACTTTTCATTCTCTTCGTATTTTCTGTTGTGGTTGTGTTTTGAGTCTTGACTCAACTTCACACCTTGCAACACAGGCAAGAACTCCTTCTTTGACTGTTCCATTTTCAACTACTTCAAAATCTTGTCAAGGTATGTACTCATTGAAAAAATTATCAAGCGTCTTGATCTATCTCTATAGATCTTGATGCTCAATGTGTAAGCAGCTTCATCGAGGTCTTTCTTTGAAAAACTCTTTTCAAACACTCCTTTATGCTTTCCAGAAAATTCTACATTATTTCCGATCAACAATATGTCATTCACATATACTTATCAGAAATGCAGTAGTGCTCCCACTCACTTTCTTGTAAATACAGGCTTCACCGCAAGTCTGTATAAAACCATATGCTTTGATCACTTTATCAAAGCATATATTCCAACTCCGAGATGCTTGCACTAGTCCATAGATGGATCGTTGGAGCTTGCTGACTTTGTTAGCACCTTTAGGATCGACAAAACCTTCTCGTTGCATCATATACAACTCTTCTTTTAAGAAATCCATGAAGGTATACAGTTTTGACATCCATTTGCCAGATTTCATAAAATGCGGCAACTGCTAACATGATTCGGACAGACTTTTAAGCATCAATACGAGTGAGAAAATCTCATCGTAGTCAACACCTTGAACTGGTCGAAAACATTTTGCGACAATTCGAGCTTTGTGGATAGTAACACTACTATCAGCATCCGTCTTCCTCTTGAAGATCCATTTATTCTTAATGACTCACCGATCATCAGGCAAGTCAATCAAAGTCCATACTCTGTTCTCGTACATGGATCCCATCTCAGATTTCATGGCTCAAGCCATTTCGTGGAATCTGGGCTCATCATCGCTTCCTCATAGTTCGTAGGTTCGTCATGGTCAACTAGCATGACATCCAGAACAGGATTACCATACCACTCTGGTGTGGATCTCACTCTAGTTGACCTATGAAGTTCGGTAGTAACTTGATCTGAAGTTACATGATCATCCATATTAGCTTCCTCACTAATTGGTGTAGGAGTCACAGGAACATATTTCTGTGATGAACTGCTTTCCAATAAGGGAGCAGGTACAGTTACCTCACCAAGTTCTACTTTCCTTCCACTCACTTCTTTCGAGAGAAACTCCTTCTCTAGAAAGGATCCATTCTTAGCAATGAATGCCTTGCCTTCGGACTTGTGATAGAAGGTGTACCCAACTGTCTCCTTTGGGTATCCTATGAAGACACATTTCTCCGATTTGGGTTTGAGCTTTATCAGGATGAAACTTTTTCACATAAGCATCACAACCCCAAACTTTAAGAAACGACAACTTTGGTTTCTTGCCAAACCACAGTTCATATGGCGTCATCTCAACGGATTTAGATGGTGCCCTATTTAACGTGAATGCAGCTGTCTCTAATGCATAACCCCAAAATGATAGTGGTAAATCGGTAAGAGACATCATAGATTGCACCATATCTAATAAAGTACGGTTACGATGTTCGGACACACCATTACGCTGTGGTGTTTCAGGTGGCGTGAGTTGCGAAACTATTCCGCATTGTTTCAAATGAAGACCAAACTCGTAACTCAAATATTCTCCTCCATGATCAGATCGTAGAAACTTTATTTTCTTGTTACGATGATTTTCCACTTCGCTCTGAAATTATTTGAACTTTTCAAATGTTTCAGATTTATGTTTCATTAAGAAGATATACCCATATCTTACTCAAATCATTTGTGAAGGTCAGAAAATAACGATACCTGCCGCGAGCCTCAACACTCATCGAACTGCATACATTAGTATGTATTATTTCCAACAAGCTTGTTGCTTGCTCCATTGTTCTAGAGAACGGAGTCTTAGTCATCTTGCCCATGAGGCATGGTTCACAAGCATCAACTGATTCATAATCAAGTGATTCCAAAAGCCCATCAGCATGGATTTTCTTCATGCGCTTTACACCAATATGACCTAAACGGCAGTGCCACAAATAAGTTGCACTATCATTATTAACTTTGCATCTTTTGGCTTCAATATTATGAATATGTGTATCACTACAACCGAGATTCAAGAAACCATTCACCTTGGGTGTATGACCATTGAAGGTTTTATTCATGTAAACAGAACAACAATTATTCTCTGGCTTTAAATGAATAACCGTATTGCAATAAACATGATCAAATCATATTCATGCTTAACGCAAACACCAAATAATAATTATTTAGGTTCAACACTAATCCTGAAAGTATAGGGAGTGTGCGATGATGATCATATCAATCTTGGAACCACTTCCAACACACATCATCACTTCACCCTTAACTAGTCTTTGTTCATTCTGCAACTCCCGTTTCAAGTTACTAATCTCAGCAACTGAACTAGTATCAAATACTGAGGGGTTGCTATAAACACTAGTAAAGTACACATCAATAACATGTATATGAAATATACCTTTGTTCACTTTGCCATCCTTCTTATCCGCCAAGTATCTCGGGCAGTTCCACTTCCATCCTTTGCAGTAGAAGCACTCAATTCCAGGCTTGGGTCTAGCTTTGAGCTTCTTCATGGGAGTGGCAACTTGCTTGCCTTTCTTCTTTGAAGTTCCTCTTTCTTTCCCTTTGCCTTTTTCTTGAAACTAGTGGTCTTGTTAACCATCAACACTTGATGCTATTTCTTGATTTCTACCTTCATCGATTTCAGCATCACGAAGAGCTTGGGAATCATTTCCTTTATCCCTTGCATATTATAGTTCATCACGAAAAGTTCCAGTAACTTGGTGATAGTGACTAGAGAACTCTGTCAATCACTATCTTATCTGGAAGATTAACTCCCACTTGATTCAAATGATTGTAGTACTCAGACATTCTGAGCACATGCTCACTAGCTGAGCTATTCTCCTCCATCTTGTTGGCAAAGTGCTTGGCAAAGGTCTCATACCTTTCGACATGGACATGAGTCCGAAATACTAATTTCAACTCTTGGAACATATCATATGCTCCGTGGCGTTCAAAACGTCTTTGAAGCCCCGATTCTAATCCGTAAAGCATGGTGCACTAAACTATCAAGTAGTCATTATATCGAGCTCGCCAAACGTTCATGACGTCTGCATCTGCTCCTGCAATCGGTCTGTCACCTAGCGGTGCATCAAGGACATAATTCTTCTATGCAGCAATCAGGATAATCCTCAGATCATGGATCCAGTCCGCATCATTGCTACTAATATCTTTCAACTTAGTTTTTCTCTAGGAACATATCAAAATAAACGGGGAGCTACATCGCGAGCTATTGATCTACAACATAGTTATGCAAATACTATCAGGACTAAGTTCATGATAAATTAAAGTTCAATTAATCATATTACTTAAGAACGCCCACTTATATAGACATCCCTCTAGTCATCTAAATGATCACGTGATCCAAATCAACTAAACCATGTCCGATCATCACGTGAGATGGAGTAGTTTTCAATGGTGAACATCACTATGTTGATCATATCTACTATATGATTCACGCTCGACCATTCGGTCTCCAGTGTTCCGATGCCATATCTGCATATGCTAGGCTCGTCAAGTTTAACCCGAGTATTCCGCATGTGCAAAACTGGCTTGCACCCGTTGTATGTGAACGTAGAGCTTATCACACCCGATCATCACGTGGTGTCTCGGTATGACGAACTGTCGCAATGGTGCATACTCAGGGAGAACACTTATACCTTGAAATTTAGTGAGAGGTCATCTTATAATTCTACCACCGAACTAAGCAAAATAAGATGCATAAAGGATAAACATCACATGCAATCAAAATATGTGACATGATATGGCCATGATCATCTTGCGCCTTTGATCTCCATCTCCAAAGTACCGTCATGATCTCTATCGTCACCGGCATGACACCATGTTCTCCATCATCTTGATCTCTATCAATGTGTCGTCACATGGTCATCTCGCCAACTATTGCTTTTGCAACTATTGCTATCGCATAGCGATAAAGTAAAGCAATTACATGGCACTTGGATCTTATGCAATAAAGAGACAACCATAAGGCTTCTGCCAGTTGCCGATAACTTTAACAAAACATGATCATCTCATACAACAATTTATATCTCATCATGTCTTGACCATATCACATCACAACATGCCCTACAAAAACAAGTTAGACGTCCTCTACTTTGTTGTTGCAAGTTTTACGTGGCTGCTACGGGCTGAGCAAGAACCGTTCTTACCTACGCATCAAAAACCACAATGTGGTATAGTGATTGCTTTTTTATCTTCAGAAAGAACCTTGTTCATTGAATCTGATTCAACTAAAGCTAGACAAACAGACACCCACTAGCCACCTGTGTGCAAAGCACGTCAGTAGAACCAGTCTCACGTAAGCATACGCGTAATGTCGGTCTAGGCCACTTCATCCAACAATGCCGCTGAATCAAGAATCAACTAGCGATGGCAAGCAATATGTATATACCCACGCCCACAACTCCTTTGTGTTCTACTCGTGCATATAACATCTACGCATAAACCTGGCTCGGATGCCACTGTCGAGGAATGCAGTAATTTCAAAAAATTCCTACGCACACACAAGATCATGGTGATGCATAGCAACGAGAGGTAAGAGTGTTATCCACGTACCCTCATAGACCATAAGCGGAAGCGTTATGACAACGCGGTTGATGTAGTCGTACGTCTTCACGATCGACCGATCCTAGTACCGAACGTACGACACCTCCGCGATCTGCACACGTTCAGCTCGGTGACGTCCCGCGAACTCATGATCCAGTAGAGCTTCATGGGAGAGTTTCGTCAGCATGATAGCGTCATGACGGTGATGATGTTGCTACCGGAACAGGGCTTCTCCTAAGCACCGCTATGATATAACCGAGGTGGATTATGGTGGAGGGGGCACCGCACACGGCTAATAGATCAACTGATCAACTTGTGTGTCCATGGGGTGCCCCCCTCCCCCATATATAAAGAAGTGGAGGAGGGGGAGGGCCGGCCCTCTACTATGGTGCACCCTGGGGAGTCCTACTGCCACCGGGAATAAGATTCCCCTCCTTCCATGTAGTAGGAGTAGGAGAGAAGGAAAGGGAAAAGAGAAGAGAAGGAAGGAGGGGGCACCACCCCTCCCCCTAGTCCAATTTGGACTAGGCCTTGGGGGCGCGCAGCCTCCCCTCTCTCTTTCCCCTAAAGCCCAATAAGGCCCATATACTCCCCGGCGAATTCCCGTAACTCTCCGGTACTCCGATAAATACCCGAACCACTCAGAACCTTTCTGATGTCCGAATATAGGCTTCCAATATATTGATCTTTACGTCGCAAACATTTCACGACTCCTCGTCATGTCCGTGATCTCATCCGGGACTCCAAAAAACCTTTGTTACATCAAAACACATAAACTCATAATAACGATCATCACCAAACGTTAAGCGTGCGGACCCTACGGGTTCGAGAACTATGTAGATATGACCGAGACTCATCTCGGGTCAATAACCAATAGTGGAACCTAGATGCTCATATTGGCTCCTAAATATTCTACGAAGATCTTTATCGGTCAAACGGCATAATGGTTACGTTGTTCCCTTTGTTATCGGTATGTTACTTGCCTAAGATTCGATCGTCGGTATCTCAATACCTAGTTCAATGTCATTACCGGCAAGTCTCTTTGCTCGTTCTGTAATGCATCATCCCGCAACTAACTCATTAGTCACATTGCTTGCAAGGCTTATAGTGATGTGCATTACCGAGAGGGCCCGGAGATACCTCTCCGACAATCGGAGTGACAAATCCTAACGTCGATCTATGCCAACTCAACAAGTACCATCGGAGACACCTGTAGAGCACCTTTATAATCACCCAGTTGCGTTGTGACATTTGGTAGCACACAAAGTGTTCCTCCGGTATTCGGGAGATGCATAATCTCATAGTCGGAGGAACATGTATAAGTCATGAAGAAAGCAGTAGCAACAAACTAAACGATCATCGTGCTAAGCTAACGGAATGGGTCAAGTCAATCACATCATTCTCTAATGATGTGATCCCGTTAATCAAATGACAACTCATGTCTATGGTTAGGAAACTTAACCATCTTTGATTCAACAAGCTAGTCAAGTAGAGGTATACTAGTGACACTCTGTTTGTCTATGTATTCACACATGTACTAAGTTTCCGGTTAATACAATTCTAGCATGAATAATAAACATTTATCATGATATAAGGAAATAAATAATAACTTTATTATTGCCTCTAGGGCATATTTCCTTCAGCCCCCCCTTGGGTCCGAATTGGACTAGGGTAAGGGGGCACCGCCCCCCTTTCCTTCCCTTCCCCCTCTCCCTTCCTTCTTCCCCCTTTCCTCTAGGTGAAATCCTACTAGGACTTGGAGTCCTAGTAGGACTCCCCTCTCCTGGCGCGCCCTACAGGGCCGGCTGGCCTCCCCCTCCCCTCCTTTATATACGGGGGCAGGGGGCATCCTAGAACACACAAGATCAATTGTCTTAGCCGTGTGTGGTTCCCCCCTCCAGAGTTACACACCTCGGTCATATCGACGTAGTGCTTAGGCGAAACCCTGCGCCGGTAACTTCATCATCATCGTCGCCACGCTGTCATGCTGACAAAACTCTCCCTCATCCTCAACTGGATGAAGAGATCAAGGGACGTCATCGAGCTGAACATGTGCTGAATGCGGAGGTGTCGTACGTTCAGTGCTTGGATCGGTTGGATCGCGAAGACGTTCGACTACATCAACCGCGTTACTAAACGCTTCCACTTTCGATCTATGAGGGTATGTAGACACACTCTCCCTGCTCGTTGTTATGCATCTCCTAGATAGATCTTGCGTGATCGTAGGTAAATTTTTTGAAATACTGTGTTCCCCAACATTTAGAACTTAAATAGTGCTAGATACATCCATTTGAGTGATAAGTAATAACGGACGGTGGTAGTATTACTGTACTTGCATTGCGAGATAGTTGATTATCTAGCATTAGTCCGCATCTTATCTGCCCTGCCCTCCACTTTCTCCAAATTATTACATCTAAATTTACTCTTACCAAAATGTTGAATAAAGCCAATGCCACTGCACACGTTGAGGTATGCATTCCTCTTGTTAGTACCTTTTGCCTTGTAACGTTGTACTTAATTGATAGCTATTTGATTATGTATCATCACTGTGCACCTGGGCTTCATTATCCTCTATTTCTTCCAATATTATTAATCTATACTTACTCTTTACAAAATGTAGAATAAAGGCAACACTTATGAAGAAGTTTCTTTGGGGAATTCCTTGAATTATCCTTCCATCGACATGGAGAAGGGCTTTGTTCAGCCCGTGTTAACATGTAATGTAAGTCCATCATTCTCAAGCCTTCAAACTTTGTTCTAGTATAGATTTGGATAGGCATAATTTCCTCCATTGTTGTTTACTTTGGTGTTTGCATCAGATTGGATGTTTGCAACAACTGCCAGTTTCAAATTATAGTTGTAGAAAATGTTCCTTATGCAGAACAGATCCATTTATTTTCTTTAGCCCTGTATGTATGCATGTGTACTAGATCTCTAATCCGGTGGTGTGGTGAAGCTGCCCACGCCTGCATCATCTCATTTTCTGCTTTCTCTTAACTAATTATGCCAATGATACGGACAATGCCATATTATGTTAATGCTATTTTAAATTATATCTCTGAATTTGCCAATATAAAATGGGACAGAATTGTCAGCACACTGACTATCTGTAACGCCCTCGATGCGGCTATATCTCCCACGTGTCGAAGCACGACTTAGAGGCATAACCGCATTGAAAGAAATGTCTCAAGTGAGGTAATCTTCACAACAACCCATGTAATGAATAAGGGAAAAAGAGATACATAGTTGGCTTACAATTGCCACTTCACACAATACAAGAATGTAACATTACTCATCCAGATACACACAAGGTCCAACTACAGAACCAAAATAAAAGAAGACTACCCCAAATTCTACACAGATCCCCGATCGTCCCAACTGGGCTCCACTACTGATCAACTGAAACGAAACACACAATGAACGACATCTTCATCGAGCTCCTCCTTGAGCTCGGTTGCGTCACCTACACGGTATCCTCGGCACCTGCAAACTGGTTTTGGAAGTATCTGTGAGTCACGGGGACTCAGCAATCTCACACCCTCGCGATCAAGACAATTTAAGCTTATAGGAAGGGTAAAAGGTATGAGGTGGAGCTGCAGCAAGCGACTAGCATATTTGGTGGCTAACATACGCAAATGAGAGTGAGAAGAGAAGGCAAGGCACGGTCGAGAGACTATGATCAAGAAGTGATCCTACAACAGCCTACGTTCAAGCATAACTCCAACACCGTGTTCACTTCCCAGACTCCGCCGGAAAGAGACCATCATGGGTACACATGCGGTTGATGCATTTTAATTAAGGTAAGCTTCAGGTTTTCTACAACCAGACATTAACCAATTCCCATCTTCCCACAACCGTGGGCACGGCTTTCGAAAGTTCAAATCCCTGTAGGGGTGTCCCAACTTAGCCCATCACAAGCTCTCACGGTCAACGAAGGATATTCCTTCTCCTAGCAAGACCCGATCAGGCTCGGAATCCCGGTTACAAGACATTTCGACAATGGTAAAACAAGACCAGCAAAGCCACCCGAATGTGCCGACAAATCCCGATAGGAGCTGCACATATCTCGTTCTCAGGGCACACCGGATTGTCCAAGGTTCCGGTAGGCCAGCCCAGAGTTGCCCCTGGTGGCCACCGGCAGCTGACAGGTTGGACCAACACTCCGAGCAGCACTGGCCCGGGGGTTTAAATAAAGATGACCCTTGGGCTCCGGAAACCCAAGGGAAAAGAAAAGACGAGGTGGCGAATGGTAAAACCAATGTTGGGCCTTGCTGGAGGAGCTTTATTCAAGGCGAACTGTCAAGGGGTTCCCATTATAACCCAACCGTGTAAGGAACGCAAAATCGAGGAACATAACACCGGTATGATGGAAACTAGGGCGGCAAGAGTGGAACAAAACACCGGGCATAAGGCCGAGCCTTCCACCCTTTACCAAGTATATAGATGCGTTAGTTAAATAAGAGATATTGTGATATCCCAACAAAATATCCATGTTCCAACAAGGAACAAACTCCAATCTTCACCTGCAACTAGCAACGCTATAAGAGGGGCTGAGCAAAGCGGTAACATAGCCAAACAATAGTTTTCTAGGACAAGGTGGGTTAGAGGTTTGACATGGAAATATGGGAAGCATCATAAGCAAGTGGTGGGTATCGTAGCATAGGCATAGCTAAAGAGCGAGCATCTAGCAAGCAAAGATAGAAGTGATTTCGAGGGTATGGTCATCTTGCGTGAGATCCCGCAAGGAAAAAGAACGAGTCCATGAGGAAGACAAACGGACGTAGTCAAACGCGATGTTACCGGATCCAACCCAAAGAAGCAACACCGGAAAGGAGCAAACAACATAGTAAACAACCAACACATAAACATGGCATGATGCACTACCAAGTATGATGCATGTCCGGATTAATGAAGCATGGCATGGCAAAGTGCACAAGCAATCCTACAAATTAAGTGGATTGACGGAACACCACATGACTTATTTAGTTCTCTCTTGTTTAGGTACCCAACAAGATTAAATGTTGTTAGCATGGAAAGAGGTGAAGCATAACAAAACTATACCATCTAACCAATTTAAATGGGGCCGGATATAACAAACAACAAATACAGTAATCCCCATATGCATTTAGCAATTTAATGCAACAACAATTTAAACATTTTAATTGTTGTTATCATGATGCGGATGACATGAACAAGTTTATGCAATTTTTAATAAAAGTTGACAAGAGCAATATGAAGCATTTGTCACCGTGGTGGAAAGGAAAAGGGGTGCCACGGCAACGATAACGAAACGGTGCCACGGCAACGTCCTGGTTTCCGGTAACTCGATTGAGATGCTGGTGCAAAAGGAAAAATGACGGGGGCGTGTCAAAATATGGTGGGGCGCTCCCAGATTCTGGGTGTCCCACGAGTTGGCGACAAGGAAACGAGTGACAATTTGGACACGGTGCAAACTCGAGCATCTCATACATCACACAATATTCGTTCACGGGCGTTGTCTCGGGGTTATACCTTTGTAGCGTGCATTATCGGAGCGGTTCGAGTTTGATGCGGTGTAGGGGAAGTAGACGTTCTCAGGACGTTCGTAGTGGAAGAAGTCATACACGGGCACAGTGGGTAGTGGTGGTACTAGCATCTTCGGACTTGTCGGTCTCAATTCTTGCGACGGTAGCGGTATACGTCTCGTTTTCGGAGAGGTACTTGGGGTCATTTGAACTTGTCGGTCTTGTCATCTCGAAGGGGTGCTTGACGTTCTTAGCGATTCCGAAGATGACGGTAGAGGTACACTTGTTGTAGGGGTACTTGTCGGATCCACGGCAACAGTAGAGGTACAAACATTCTCGCGGTACTTGGGTCGTCGTGGAACTTGGCGTTTGCGGTATTGATAGCTCGAAGGGGTACTTGTCGTGTCCAGGGTCTCCGGCCGTAGTGGTACTTGATGATACGGGTAGTCGAACTTGACGAAAAACGGGTCTCCTCGGGGACTTGATGCATCCGAATTCTTCGGGTTTGTAGTAGTACTTGGCGTTCGGAGCGGTGGTCGTTCGTGTTCCGTAAGTCGTGGTACTTGCCGGACTTGGTGAATCCAAGTGTCTCGGTGGCGGCCATGGTACTCCCTGATTTGGAGGGTCTTGACAACGACAACAGGGGCTAGCGATGGCACGGAGGAGGGCCTCGGGTGGTTGAAGACGCCAGCGAAAGTGGGGTGAGGCAGGGAGCAGCAAGGCGTTGCTATGGATCCTGGACGGTGGCGGAACATCTGCTGGCAAGCAGGTGCGGGGTGGAATGGGCAAGAGAATGGAGGGTCCTGGTGCTGGAGCTTGACGGCGTGGACTTGAAGTGAGGAGGAGGCCACGGCAAGAGGTCGGCGACATGGACTTGGGGGCGCCGGCGACGCTTGGCACGATGCAGGGCTCCGGCGGCGCGGTCGACGAGCAGGAGAGGCGGGGTTGAGGAATACGGGTCCGGGCGGCGAGGAGGCACGACCCTGGAGACTGGGCGCGTCGCGCGGGACTTGGGGCGCCGGAGGTCGACGTCTACGGGCGCAGGGCCTCAGCAGCAGGGGGTGCGGCCATGGCGGGGCTTGGCTGCTCGTGGTGGTTGGTGGTGGCTCGGGACGAGGACAAGGGGGGGTTTGAGGAGAGGGACGGCGGGGAAAGAGGAGGGGATCGAGAGCAAGCGCTCTCTCCCTGGCGGCGCGAGAGGAAGGAAACGAGGGAGAGAGAGAAGTGGGATCGAGGCCTAGGGTTATGGGGTGTGCGGGCTGGCCTTGGTGCGGGTAGCCTAGGTAGGCCGGCGCGAGAGTGGGCCTAGGGAGGCCCAAGTGGGCTGCGGCTGGCCTGAGGTGCAGCTGGGCCTAAATGGCCTGTTGGGCACCCTCTCTCTCACTCTAAAGAAAAAAACAGAGATAAGGAAGAAAAGAAAGAGAGGTTAGGGGACGAAGTTGGACGCGCGGATAATTTTCCCGGACTCACAAAAGTGTGATTTTTCCGAGAAAATAGAAAAAGGCCATGATTGAAAGATTTAAATTCAAACTCATTTGATTTAAATTCAAATGATGTGAATAGGAAGTGAGGGTTGGGAAGGTCCAAAAAATGTTCGGATTTTTAGTGGAGCTCAGGAATATGTTGAAAGAATATATGGCAAGGTTGGAGACCAAGAATTAAGATAACAAAGGCATTGAGATAATTTGCAAGTGTGTTATGGTGATATCCCAATTAAAGAAATATTTAAAATAGCTTCCTAATATTGGGAGGATATGTTGTAAAGAGAATCACCATGTGAATTCCCTCGGTTTAAATGGATCAAAGATCCATGCCATTTATTTAGTTGAGTTGCAAAAGATTTATGAGATGATGACATGATGCAAAGCAAAAATAAAAGGGCAGGCACAAATGAAACACACGGCGAAACCCGGAACATATGGAAGTCTTCTCGAGCATCGGTCTCGGGGCGTCACAACACTCCACCACTACGAGAGGATCTCGTCCCGAGATCTAGGATGGCACCGGATAGAAAATGGAAGAGGAAGAGGTAAAACAAAGTTGCTTCTTTGACAAATGAGTGAAACCAAAGAACCTTGAAAGGTTAAGCCATTTTGAGAAAAAAATACAACAGAGATGAACGAAGTTGAAAACACTCCGTTAGAAAAGAGGAACGAGGAAGAACAAATTTTTGGCAGCACTCCGGTTGAAAAGTGATAAGAAACTTTATAAGATGAGAAGAACTTGAGCAGCGGGCACACACTCTGGTTAAAAGGATAAGCAAGAAAAAATCATGATCTTCACAATTCGAGATGATGACTGAAAAGAGCAACATCACAAAGCCTTCGGACAAAATGAAAGAATGGAATGGAATGGAATGAAATGGAATGGACGGAGGGTAACAAGATCTTGAGAGATCATGATTACAACAAATGTTGGAATGGAGTTGTTGGATTATCAACAACGAAAAACATAAACTTGATATGGTCTTATGGAATAGACCTCAAAATTATGAGGTGACAACCTGCCACTCACGGAAAAAGATTGGATTGATAAGAACAAGGAGACGAGAAAATATTTCACCGGGAGAATAAAAGAAGAACTTGGGTCACTTATGAGCACCATAAATAGCAACAATCCTTAGGGAAGGCTTAGATGAAATATAACCCAAGATAACTCCAAGGAAGAAGGTGATGGGTTTAAATATCCCATTCTTGTGAAAGAAGAATGATATATTATCACCTCAAATGATAAGGGAGAACAATTGCACTCCGGATAGCAAGATTAAGAATGCTAGAAGTCCTCAGAAAAGAATCTCAATGAACACTTCGAGATTGAATTAAATCCTTGATGAACCATCATGTAGAGCCTCCATGAAGAACTCCAGTAATAAAAGAATGATCAAACGAAAGGAAAGAGAAGTTGAAAACACAAGGTGAATCCTTGCAATTGATTGGATGAAGCTTTGCGACGAGATAAAGTGGTAACTTGGAACTCCGGAAGGAAAGATAAGGCATCTCGAACCGAGAATGTGATATGATGAACCACTTCAGAAAGAAGAAATTAGAATGCTTGGATGAAACAAGAAATAAGACTTATGTTATGCGTATCCTTCACCAATTTAGCTTGATGGCAAGCAATGGATTGCAAACAACTTAATATCATGGAAAGGATTAAGAGAGATAGATCATACACTCAATGGACCACCGGTAGGATTGAAACAACGAATAAATTAATATGATAACCATGGAATAGAATCTTGAGCAAACCACCGTAAGAATTGAAAAACGAACGAAGTAAAGGGATGAATCACCGGTAAAAATTTGAAAACGAACAAAGATACTTAGGGAAATTTAGATACAATAGAATGAAGAGATCACGAGCTGATTAGATAATACTTGAATGAAGCACCGGTAATATTTGGAGAGCGAGAGCTGAAAGCTAAGAATGGAAAAGTCTTATGAAATGATGGGCTCCAGAGAATCAAACTGAAAAGACTCCTGAATTGCTTCGGATAAGTGGAAAGAATTCTCACAATCGAACACAATTATGAGAGGATGGCAACAAGCTAGAATGACGAATCTTTGAGAGAACGGATAAGATTTAGAGAAAAATCTTCTTCGGTCTTCAAGTGTTGAGAATTGCAAAGAGAAACACCACCATGAATAGTTGAGATACTCCGCGATGACGAATAGAAAGGTTGAGCCAACGGTGACAAGAATTTGAAAGCGATATTGGAGAAGGCAATTGACTGATGATAATTCATTCTTGCGTCAAACTTTGAAAGATTTGAGAATAGCTCCGGGAAAATTAGAAGAGTCAGGTAAGATCCTAGGAAAAGACCTGTGGGTTAGGGCCCACTCAAAAGTTACAACGTTGAACAATTTCAAAGAGAGATTGCACCGGTTGAATTAAATGACTTGAATGGAATAACAACCTCAAAATATCTTGGACGGATTGATAATGGAGACAAAAATCTTCTGAGATATCTTCAGCACTCCGGAACAATTGAATAGCGAGAAATGACTGAATGTGAGGTGCACCGGCATGAGAAGGTATTTGAAACGAGGAAAAGGATATGATCAACAAAGCTTGAATTAGATCCACCGGAGAAGATAAAAGAAATGAAGAATGATGAGCTTGAAGCTCCATTGGAATATTCATGATGATCACCGGATAAGAACATTGACGGAAAATGAATGGAGAGGCTTCCCATCAATAAAATTGATTCCTGATTAAGAAATCCGAGTCCTTGAAGAAAGAGGGTGGGTGGGGGGAAAACAAAGACAATTTGGGACGAATGAAACAAACACCGTTGAGAATGCTTGAGTTGATCTTGCGGATGCTGAAAATGATCGGATCCAGTTGAAAAGAAAACACGCCGGTTAAAAAGGATTGACAAGACAGACTCGATGATCGAAAAGGATTAGTGCTCACATAGCAATATGAGAACACCGCTTAGGAAAGGTATGGAATCTGCATTTGACTTCGAAGCACCTCGAATACCACAACTCAAAACAAAACAAAGGATTGGCTTGCAAAATAAGCCGGAACAAACATATGATAGAGATTTCGTCCGAAGTTTTCATGGTGGGGCCCACACGGGCTCGATCGTACAGCACCATCATGTACAAGGCAGTGCACATGACATATGAAGCGTCCCCGAGTCAGCATAGCCAAGGACACTTTAAGACACAACGAGACCACTGTAAAACCAACCGTGGATAGGCGGACCACTAGACGTTGAACCCCAATTTCATATCATACATCTGTCGGAAAGATATCCTAAGAGCTACTTGAATTCCCACTTATAAACTCCTGAAACTTCCCGGTTATGCAATCAGGTGTTGGGGATACAGGGGAAGCATAATATCTCACCCAAAACTAACAAATCCTACATCCAAATGTATCCATCCTTCAACACATAACCAAGAAACCTTCGGAAATCGTTTACCTCAACCTTCAAAAAGCATCCGTTATACGAGTTATGGCAATACTCCCGAACTCCCGCCCCAGTACTGGGTGGCGTCGAGGTTATCTCACCAACAACTGCATAAAAGAGATTTTCGATGTCGGCGAACTCAGGTATTCCAGAATTGCAACGATAAAATTGTGACGACAACACCTCGGAGCTCAACTCCCCGGGACACTACCACAACCCCTAAATGTCAGGAGGCACCAAGAACAATGTTCTCGTCACAAAACCATCGGAACGATTCCAAGATACCCGCGTGATCCTAATTTTTTTAGTGAAATTTGAGAAGAGAAGAGTCAAAACTCTACGTCAGGATGCCTCACCAGAGCGACGAAGGGACTGAGGAGTAAAAAGAATCCTACTCTCCGATATATATAATCCTAAAGACTCAAAACATTTTTCTAGACTCAACAACGCCAGCGATTCGATCAAGCAGGGGGCTCCTAAGTCGGGGAAGGCTCTGATTACCAACTTGTAACGCCCTTGATGCGGCTATATCTCCCACGTGTCGAAGCACGACTTAGAGGCATAACCGCATTGAAAGCAATGTCGCAAGTGAGGTAATCTTCACAACAACCCATGTAATGAATAAGGGAAAAGAGATACATAGTTGGCTTACAATCGCCACTTCACACAATACAAGAATAAACATTACATCATCCAGATACACACAAGGTCCGACTACGGAACCAAAATAAAAGAAGACTACCCCAAATGCTACACAGATCCCCGATCATCCCAACTGGGCTCCACTACTGATCAACTGAAACGAAACACACAATGAACGAGATCTTCATTGAGCTCCTCCTTGAGCTCGGTTGCGTCACCTGGACGGTATCCTCGGCACCTGCAAACTGGTTTTGGAAGTATCTGTGAGTCATGGGGACTCAGCAATCTCACACCCTCGCGATCAAGACTATTTAAGCTTATAGGAAGGGTAAAAGGTATGAGGTGGAGCTGCAGCAAGCGACTAGCATATTTGGTGGCTAACATACGCAAATGAGAGCGAGAAGAGAAGGCAAGGCACGGTCGAGAAACTATGATCAAGAGGTGATCCTAGAACAACCTACGTTCAAGCATAACTCCAACACCGTGTTCACTTCCCAGACTCCGACGGAAAGAGACCATCACGGCTACACACGCGGTTGATGCATTTTAATTAAGGTAAGCTTCAGGTTTTCTACAACTGGACATTAACAAATTCCCATCTGCCCATAACCGCGGGCACGGCTTTCGAAAGTTCAAATCCCTGCAGGGGTGTCCCAACTTAGCCCATCACAAGCTCTCACGGTCAATGAAGGATATTCCTTCTCTCAGGAAGACCCGATCAGGCTCGGAATCCCGGTTACAAGACATTTCGACAATGGAAAAACTAAACCAGCAAAGCCACCCGAATGTGCCGACAAATCCCGATAGGAGCTGCACATATCTCGTTCTCAGGGCACACCGGATTGTCCAAGGTTCCGGTAGGCCAGCCCAAGGTTGCCCCTGGTGGCCACCGGCAGCTGACAGGTTGGACCAACACTCCGAGCATCACTGGCCTGGGGGTTTAAATAAAGATGACCCTTGGGCTCCGGAAACCCAAGGGAAAAGAAAAGGATAGGTGGCGAATGGTAAAACCAATGTTGGGCCTTGCTGGAGGAGCTTTATTCAAGGCAAACTGTCAAGGGGTTCCCATTATAACCCAACCGTGTAAGGAACGCAAAATCGAGGAACATAACACCGGTATGATGGAAACTAGGGCGGCAAGAGTGGAACAAAACACCAGGCATAAGGCCGAGCCTTCCACCCTTTACCAAGTATATAGATGCGTTAATTAAATAAGAGATATTGTGATATCCCAACAAAATATCCATGTTCCAACAAGGAACAAACTCCAATCTTCACCTGCAACTAGCAATGCTATAAGAGGGGCTGAGCAAAGCGCTAACATAGCCAAACAACGGTTTGCTAGGACAAGGTGGGTTAGAGGTTTGACATGGCAATATGGGAGGCATGATAAGCAAGTGGTGGGTATCGTAGCATAGGCATAGCAAAAAAGCGAGCATCTAGCAAGCAAAGATAGAAGTGATTTTGAGGGTATGGTCATCTTGCCTGAGATCCCGCAAGGAAAAACAACGAGTCCATGAGGAAGACAAATGGACGTAGTTGAACGGATCCTCACAAACGCGATGTTACCGGATCCAACCCGAAGAAGCAACACCGGAAAGGAGCAAACAACATAGTAAACAACCAACACATAAACATGGCATGATGCACAACCAAGTATGATGCATGTCCGGATTAATGAAGCATGGCATGGCAAAGTGCACAAGCAATCCTACAAATTAAGTGGAGCTCAATATGCAACGAGTTGCATATTGACGGAACACCACATGACTTATTTAGTTCTCTCTTGTTTAGGTACCCAACAAGATTAAATTTTGTTAGCATGGCAAGAGGTGAAGCATAACAAAACTATACCATCTAACCAATTTAAATGGGGCCGGATATAACAAACAACAAATCCAGTAATCCCCATATGCATTTAGCAATTTAATGCAACAACAATTTAAACATTTTAAATTTTGTTATCATGATGCAGATGACATGAACAAGTTTATGCAATTTTTAATAAAAGTTGACAAGGGCAATATGAAGCATTTGTCACCATGGTGGAAAGGAAAAGGGGTGCCATGGCAACGATAACGAAACGGTGCCACGGCAACGTCCCGGTTTCCGGTAACTCGATTGAGATGCCGGTACAAAAGGAAAAATGATGGGGGCGTGTCAAAAGATGGTGGGGCGCTCTCGGATTCCGGGTGTCCCACGAGTTGGCGACAAGGAAACGAGTGACAATTTGGACACGGTGCAAACTCGAGCATCTCATACATCACACAACATTCGTTCATGGGCGTCGTCTCAGGGTTATACCTTTGTAGCATGCATTATCAGAGCGGTTCGAGTTCGATGCGGTGTAGGGGAAGTTGACATTCTCGGGACGTTCGTAGTGGAAGAAGTCATACACGGGCGCAGTGGGTAGTAGTGGTACTAGCATCTTCGGACTTGTCGGTCTCGATTCTTGCGACGGTAGCGGTATACGTCTCGTTTTCGGAGAGGTACTTGGGGTCATTTGAACTTGTCGGTCTCGTCATCTCGAAGGGGTGCTTGACGTTCTTAGCGATTCCGAAGACAACGGTAGAGGTACACTTGTTGTACGGGTACTTGTCGGATCCACGACGACAGTAGAGGTACAAACGTTCTTGCGGTACTTGGGTCGTCGTGGAACTTGGCGTTTGCGGTATTGATAGCTCGAAGGTGTACTTGGCGTGTCCGAGGTCTCCGGCCGTAGTGGTACTTGATGATACGGGTAGTCGAACTTGACGAAAAACGGGTCTCCTCAGGGACTTGATCCATCCGAATTCTTCGGGTTTGTAGTAGT
This sequence comes from Triticum aestivum, assembly GCF_018294505.1. Classification (NCBI taxonomy): domain Eukaryota; kingdom Viridiplantae; phylum Streptophyta; class Magnoliopsida; order Poales; family Poaceae; genus Triticum; species Triticum aestivum. The sequence goes on from NC_057812.1 coordinate 325,280,842, forward strand.
ACTTGGTGTTCGGAGCGGTGGTAGTTCGTGTTCCGTAAGTCGTGGTACTTGCCGGACTTGGTGAATCCAAGTGTCTCGGTGGCGGCCATGGTACTCCCTGATTTGGAGGGTCTTGACAACGACAACAGGGACCAGCGATGGCACGGAAGAGGGCCTCAGGTGGTTGAAGACGCCAGCGAAGGTGGGGTGAGGCAGGGAGCCGCAAGGTGTTTCTATGGATCCTAGACGGCGGCGGAGCATCTACTGGTAAGCAGGTACGGGGTGGAATGGGCAAGAGCATGGAGGGTCCTGGTGCTGTAGCTTGACGGTGTGGACTTGAAGCGAGGAGGAGGCCACGACAGGAGGTCGGCGACGTGGACTTGGGGGCGCCGGCGACGCTTGGCGCGATGCAGGGCTCCGGTGGCGCGGTCGACGAGCAGGAGAGGCGGGGTTGAGGACGACGGGTCCGGGCGGTGAGGAGGCGCGGCCCTGGAGACTGGGCGCGTCGCGCGGGACTTGGGGCGCCGGAGGTCGACGTCTCCGGACGCAGGGCCTCAGCAGCAGGGGGCGCGGCCATGGCGGTGCTTGGCTGCTCGTGGTGGTTGGTGGTGGCTCGGGACAAGGACAAGGGGGGTTTGAGGAGAGGGACGACAGGGAAAGAGGAGGGGATCGAGAGCGAGCGCTCTCTCCCTGGCGGCGCAAGAGGAAGGAAACGAGGGAGAGGGATAAGTGGGATCGAGGCCTAGGGTTACGGGGTGTGCGGGCTGGCCTCGGTGCGGGTAGCCTAGGTAGGCCGGTGCGGGAGTGGGCCTAGGGAGGCCCAAGTGGGCTGCGGTTGGCCTGAGGTGCGGCTGGGCCTCAATGGCCTGTTGGGCACCCTCTCTCTCACTCTAAAGAAAAAAACAGAGATAAGGAAGAAAAGAAAGAGAGGTTAGGGAATGAAGTTGGACGCGCTGATAATTTTCCCGGGCTCACAAAAATGTGCTTTTTCCGAGAAAATAGAAAAAGGCCATGATTGAAAGATTTAAATTCAAACTCATTTGATTTAAATTCAAATGATTTGAATAGGAGGTGAGGGTTGGGAAGGTCCAAAAAAATTTCGGATTTTTGGTGGAGCTCCGGAATATGATGAAAGAATATATGGCAAGGTTGGAGACCAAGAATTAAGATAACAAAGGCATTGAGATAATTTGCAAGTGTGTTATGGTGATATCCCAATTAAAGAAATAATTAAAATAGCTCCCTAATATTGGGAGGATATGTTGTAAAGAGAATCACCATGTGAATTCCCTCGGTTTAAATGGATCAAAGATCCATGCCATTTATTTAGTTGTGTTGCAAAAGATTTATGAGATGATGGCATGATGACATGATGCAGAGCAAAAATAAAAGGTCAGGCACAAATGAAACACACGGCGAAACCCGGAACATATGGAAGTCTTCTCGAGCATCGGTCTCACGGCGTCACACTATCGTTGCTTATATATTTGTGAAACTTGTTATCTGTCTCCTTGTTTCTCTTTTAGAGTCATATCTCTTATGCCAGGCAGAACTTTACAGAAGATAGTGAGGCAAACCATCTTGAAGAGAGCGAGGTGACCCCAAGGTCATGTCTTGGTTAATAAAGTGAGTTGAAGCTACTCACTGGCAGCTGTGAGACAACCTCAGTGTAGTTGCTACCTCAATCAGTTTGACTTCTTCAGTCTCAACTTAAAGCGGAAAGGCTTGGTTTAGCTTAGGTCTGACTTGATGTCAATTTTGTAACAAATATCTCAGAGGACAACCATCCCGTGCTTTCTTGCTACACAACTAGAGTTTGAGGATCTAAGTTGAGATAACTGAGGTCTCATCGGCATGTTCTACTGCTTGCGATGCACCTCCGGGGCAGGCCTAATGCCTTCTGAATTGTTTTGAAGTGCTATCAGTTCTGTATATTCTTTTTTTGGTGTGTTTATATGCACTGGTGGCGACCTTTGATGCCCAGTGTATGTAATCAGTGGTCTCGTTGTGCTTTATTATCACCGATGGCGAACTTTGATGCCCAGTGGAGGTAATATTTCGTAATTGCTTTATTGTATAGTCTAGGTTTATTCTTAGTCGGTATGATGTAATTTAGGCTGGAAGCTCCAACGAAGCTCAATGTTGTCGGTCTATTAGGCCGGCCCGCAACTCTTATATATGGGCTGAAACGTGGGCCTATAATCATCTTGCTCCATTACCAGGACTAAACGTAAAGTAGTTTTCCACCTTTAATAGGCCGAGTAAAATTCGGGCCTGTTGAGCCAAAGAATACCATGGGCTTTTAAAGGCTGAAAACTAGATTGGGCTAGAGTTGAGCCAAAAAATTCATGGGCCAACATGGTCCAAAACTGTCGTAGGCCCATGTTTGGCCCAGTAACATACGAGCTGTTAACATGCCAAAATGTATCTCGGGCCCTGTTTGGCCCAATAAAATTATGGGATGTAAGCAGGCCGGTATCAACACGGGTCGTAAGCCCAACTGTGTCACAGGCCATTAACAGGATGGGTTGTAAGCAGGCTGGATTCAACGCGGGCCATAATTAGGCCCAATTGTGCCATGGTCCATTAATAGGCTGATAGGCACGTTGGCCTAAAATTTATCCACGAAGACTACGGGCCGTTAAGAGGCCTAAAGTCACTCTGGACAAGAAATAGCCCAGTTGCGGCACGGGCCGTTAAATGGCCTAAAGTGGAATCGGGCCAACGATGGCCCAGGTGCACCAAGGTTCGCTAACAAGCTGAAACGATTATCGGGTCAAACTGGTAAACGGGCCTTTAACAGGCTGAAATACAAACCCGACTTAGAATGGGCCCAAAAGCACAGTGGCCTGTTAATGGGCCTGATCTGATATGGGTTGTAGTTTAGCCCAAAACACGACATGCTGTGAATGGGCCAGATCTGGTATGGGCCGTAATTTGACAAAAAAAACATGGCAGACTGTTTAACGGTCCGGCCCACTAGTGTCTGACAAAATATCATGGACCTTTGGCTAGGCCAACCTTTTTACCTTAAATGGGCCACTGTTGGGTCGTGCAACGTGTCGATGTATCATAGGCGTGTTCCATCCATTGAAGGCATGACATCTGTCCCAACCCTGGGCTGACACATGAATCCTCCGGTGAATAAGAAATTTAAATGTGGAAAATTACCATTGGTCATGGCTGTTAGCGGGTTATTGGATTCAAAACCGGACCCGATAGGTTAACGGCAACCCGTTATGGTGGATGCCACGTGTCAGTTACCCTTGACAAAAACATTTCCATGAAGCGGCATTTATCGTCATGGAAGTGGACCTTCCGTGATGATAATTTCAGTATTGTCATGGAACACTTCTACGACAGCCCAGGTATGACTATCTTGATTCTGTCATAAAATCGTCATAGATGTACATGCATGATAGAAAACGTGACCTACTATGACAAAGATGTATCATCACGGAAGTGTTTTTTTGGTAGTGAGAGGACGCCGACATCGAAAACACTTCTATACTCTTAGTGGTGAGATAACCTCGACGCCAACCAGTACTGGGGAGTGCGTTCGTGAGTACTGCCACAGGTAGTATAGTTGAAGGTCTAAGATACACAAGTTTCCAAGGTTCTTGGTTATGTGTTAAGGAGGTGGTACATTTGGAGCTAGAGTTCTGCTAGGAGTTGTGTGATGATATTTTGCTCCTTGTACTTGTTATACCGGACTGCATAACCAAAAAATTTGCGAGTTCCTAGGTGGGAATTCAAGTAGTTACCTAGCTTATCTTTCCAACAAATGCATGATATGAGATTGGGGTTCGACACCTAGTGGTCCACTTGTTCACGGTCTTTCTTATAGAGGACAGTCTCGGTATGCGTTGTCAAGCCATGTAGTTTACTATGCCTAGGGAGCCTATTCGAATGTCATTTCAATATGCAAATCCAAAGTATTATTGAGCCCATGCCGATCCCACCATGAAAATTTCAGATGAAATCTGTATCATATGTTTGTTCCAGCTTATTCCGCAAGCCAAATCCTTTGTTGTTGTTTTGTTGTGGTATTTGAGTTGCTTCGAAGTCAAATGTGGATTCCATACCTTTTCTAACATGTGTTCTCATATTTCTATGGAGTGCTAATCCTCTTGTTCATTAGAGATTTTCATGTCAATTCTTTTCCAACCAGTGTGCTTTTCTTCTTTGTCCCACCCTCCCACCCTTTTTCTCCATGGAGCCGGAATACTCAAATCAAGTATTATTTTGTTCAAGTCTCCTCATCCATTTTTCTTCAATGTTGTATCCGGTGATTCCTCATGAAGATGGTCAGGAGTTTCAAGCTCATCATTCTTCATTCTCATTTTCTTCTCTGGTGGATTCAATTCAAGCATCCAGTGTTGATAATATCCCTTTCTTTTGTGAAAATACTTTCTCATTTGGAAGTTCTTAGCTAATCCTATCTTAACCGTTCACCTTTCTTTATCCATTTATATCTGGAGTGCCGAAGATATCTCAAAATATTCACGTTTCCGTTTGTAGTTCGTTCAAGCTAATTCGAGGTTCTTACCACATTCAAGCCAACTAATTCAACCAGTGCAATCTCTCTCTAAAAATCATTCAACGGTGTTTTCTTTTGAGTGGGCCCATAACCCACAAGTCTTCTCCTAGGATCTTACCTGACTCTTCTAATTTTTTCAGATTTATTCTCAAATTATTTTTCAAAAGTTTGACATAAGAATGGATTCTCATCGATCAAATGTATCCTCCAAGATCGCTTTCAAATTATTTTTGTCTTTGTCTCCCCCTTTTATCTTTTCATTATTTCAGTGTGTCTCAACAATTTTGGCGGTGTTCCTCGTCTTCATTCTCATTGTTCAAGACTGAAGAAGGATTTCTCCTAAATCTTGGTCCATTCTCTTGAAGATTCATGGTTCAAGCTTGTTGCTATCCTCTCAAATTGTTTACGATCGTCAACAATTCTTTTCATACCCATTCGAAGCTTTTCGTGAGTTGTTTTCGTTTTGACTCTTCGAAGGCCATTAATCCAGAAGAAATTTTTCATTCGCAAATTTTGCTCTTGTTCTCCAATTATTCTGATGCATCGCTCAAGTATTCTCTATTCAGCTCATGATCTCTTCGTTCTCGTGTATCTAAATCCCCTCAAGTATCTTCATTCGTATCTAATTCTTTCTGGTGATTCGTTCTCTTTTCTTCGTTTGTTTTCAATTCTTACTATGGTTCATTCAAGATTCCTCTTCCTTTATTTTCATATCAATTCATTCATTCTTTCCAAATCCTACCGGTGGCTCATTTAAGACCTTCCCAAGTTTGCATTATATCTCTCTTAATCCTTTCAATGAGAATAAGTGGTATGCCAAACATCCATTATTTGTCATCAATTTAAGATGATGAAGGGCAAGCATGACATAGTTCTTATTCTTATTTCATCGAGGTAATCTAATTCCATTTTTCGGAGTTCGTTCATGCTATCAAATTCTCGGTTCTAAGTTGTTCATCTTTTCTTTTACGGAGTTCCAAGTTTTATCGTTATCTCATCGCGAAGCTCCATTTAAATCATTGCAAGGCTTCAATCTTATTCTTTCCAACCTTCATTACTTCTCTAGCATCCTTTCATTTTCCAGAATTCTTCCAAAAGGTTCTTCATGGCGGTTCATTAAGAATTTAATTCATTCTTGAAGTGTTCATATAGAATCTTGTTGGAGGAGCTCAAGTATTCTTCATCTTGCCAAAGTGCTCTCCCAAACATTAAGTCATGACATGAGGCATTTGAAGTATGAGTATCTATGGATTTCATTGGGTTATACTCCTTTAATGCTTCTAGATCTACTCCTAAATTTTCTTTTGGAGATTATCTACAAAGTGTCATGCTTAACAATTTGAAGTTCACACTAATGATTTCAAGCCAACTTCTTGAAATTTTCGTTAGTTTTGCAAAGTTCATTGCAATATCAACCATGATGGTTCTTAATTTACCGCTCGTAAATTAATTATCTCAGGTTTACCCTTATAAGAAACCAATGGCTAAAGAATTTTAGGCACTTGCCTTAATGGCCACAACTACCCTACATTGGTCATGGACATCAATATTTGTCTTATGTCCCGTGGGATAGAGCAATCCCAGGACACTAAGGACCTCAAGGGAAAAGGTTTGAATTCAAGTTCAACCTTCACCCACACAGTGAAAATGGAGCGAGTTGTTCGCATGATGTTCCTTTTGAACCGAGCAACACCATGACTTTCCATCAACAAGAGGGCATTGCTGACACGGAGAACATGTTGGTTGAGTATGCCTCATCGACGTGTTTGAAGACTTCAGCTAGTCTCTCAATTTCCATGGTGATCTATTTATTTATGTCCATTTATGATGTTGTATTAACAACATAAGTCCTATTGTCATCATATATTGTATATCACACTATATTGTATCAGCACTTTGGTACAAATACATTTGTATGTATTCTATATAAGGTAGATATTTCCATACTGAGAATCTTTAAGTATATTTATGATTTCTACGGGGGTTAATCTGATGAAAAATAATATATGCCTTGTGGACATATGCACCACAAACTCTATACTGAGGGAAGTAAAATGTTTCCACTCTTATTAAGAGAATAGGAGATATTTTAACAATCGCTAGACGCAATGATGTAATTATTGGCTCAACTCGAGTCATATTTACTATCCCTATGAATACCCGAGTATCATCAAGGATGCTTTATTGTGTCCGGGTCAACTCGTACCCTACTAAACTATAGAGATATTCACCAAAATAGTTTCCATAGCGAAACTTATGATGAAAACAAAGAGGAATATCTTCTCTTTACCTTATGCAGCGGATATGGCAAGCATGTTCTCTATGTATCATCAGGATTGCACTACACATACTACAAAACCCATCACACATGTTGCGTACAAGATAGTTTTCCAGGATGCCTTCTACATAACAAACTTGGCATGCTCGCCTTGGTCATCCAGGCATTGGTTCGAAACCGAAACTATCAGCAATTCCATTGGTTTATGACTATTATGACGCTAAATTCTAACAATATTTGTATTTTATGTGCACTACACGTGATGCAGGGAAGCTAATTTTAAGGCTCGCGCACCTTAAAGTCTTCGCTGAACCGCTTAGACTCCTTGAATGTATCAGGTCGAGGTAAGTGGCTCTTCCCAACTGTTGACTAGACTATTAGGTATCCCATGGTTTTTAAAAGATACATTTATACGATGCTCTCAAGTGTGCCTTTATCCACATGAAAACCATTGATTGATTATCCTGACCATCTATTTCAAGCAAATCGAATGAACAACATCGTAGAATTCTCCTTCGTGCCTTATTATGACCCTAGGATTGAAGTTTGCACTCTGTCCTAAATGTCTAGACTCAAATTGGTTAGGTAGAATCCTTTATCCAATGAGTTAAACTCATTCTATGATCTTTACCTCGGAATTGCAACTTACCAACTTTACATTGGAGTCATGCAGTTTTACACGCTCATGACCAAACTGCATAATGTTATTCCCCTCTATCTTTGATACGTGGAAATCTACCAAGTATTTCCCATCTGCCGTAATTTGGTTGCATACCGGTATCACCACCACAACATACATCATTGGCCCCTCAACATACATTTGGGATCTATGTGAGGAATAACTATATTTCCGTCAATACCTCAAGCATACATGGGAAGTTATTTATGACTAGTATGTTGATTCAATGAGGAACATTTCCAAACATTAGGGGGAGATTTCAAGTACCATAAAGAATGCTAGGAAATTAGTGGAATGCTCAACACATTTCTGCCTCAAGTCCACGTACTCAAAGATCTCAACCATGCGTTCAGGAGATTTACAACACATTGCAAATAACCTGCCAGATTCATTTACTAAAAATAAAGGTGTCACATAATCCTTCAATCCTGCAAAAATATGCCTGAAGGAATGGAGGTACCAACAAAAACCACTCAAGTACCCATTCATAGCAATAGGGGGAGAAGTATGGCAATAGTACATCAGGATTCGACTTCTCGCAAGCAAGTATATCGAGGCTCTGAATCAGTAAATGCAAGTCAACTTCACGTTGGCAGACACCTAATGGGTAGTATACACCCAGTGGACGGGCAACCTCCACCAACCCAGGTCATAGTGCACACAATGACCGGGACAACGAAATACCCGACTCAACCGCATTGGAAATCATGAACAGTCACCATGGGTAACGATATTTCCGTCAACTCTATATTGATAGGAGAAACATATAATCGAAAGTCTACAATTGTCGACATACATTTCTCAACTAGATTGAAAAAACCTTTCACATGATTTAGGTCCAAAGACCATGGCCATGGAAAAGTGTGAATGTCACACCCTAGTTAGTTCAAGCATTAGAGTGTGCATCATGTTTAAATTCCTCTTAAATTTGAAATGGGGAAGACAGAACCCCCAACACCCCCCCTAAAAACAACTAGGGTTTACTAAAATTATTTTTCAATGAACCTGAAATGCCCTTCTAAAAAGTTCACTCTCTTTGCCTTGGGTTAGAGCCTCTGGCAAAATTGGTGCACAATTTTCTAGGTCAATAGAAGGTCATTGAATTAAATCATAAGTATTTGATTTTGGGCATTTAAATGCTATAAAATAATTTAAATGCTCAAATAATTCCGGAAATAAATGTATACTGTTGGAAATATTCTAAACAGAGCCCACATTTATTTTCAGGATTTTTGGAAACGTTTTAGTATTTTTAATAAAGCCCAACAGTTGCAGTTAAATAGAAAAACAGAAACAAATCAAAAAAAGAGAGAGAGGGAAGCCCACCTGGGCCTTACCTGTGCTGGCCCAGCCCACCTGGCTCGGCCCAGCCGACTGGCCTTGCCAGTCGTCGTCCTCCTCCCGCCAGGAGGACGAGGAGCGCGTGGCCGGCGCCCGCGGCCACACGCCGGCCACCTCCTGCTTCTGCCGACGCCCTGGAGACGTCCAGGGATGCCACGCCGACCCCCACGTCCCCCTCTCATCCTCCCTCACTCTCCCCCTCGTCTCCCTCACCCTCTCCCGCGATGGCCGAGCGCGATCCTCACCGCCGTTCGCCGTAGACGTCACCAGAGCCACCCCCTCGCCCCTCCGACAAGCCCAATAGCTCCGCCTCGTCGCCCTGGACCTCTCCGCTGACCCACGCGACTCCAAACGCCGCCGAACGCCGTCTTCGCCCTCGTCTTCAACCTCGGGCACCCGAGCCGTCTCCGGTCGATTCGTCGCCGCCAGGACCTCCCCGAGCTCGCTGACCCCCTCTCCGACCCCGCTGTGAGCTCCTCTTCCTCTTCCCCTAGCTCCCGTGCTCGTTTGGCCTCTGTAGTCGCCACTTCCACCGCACCCGAAAGCTCCCCGCCGCCGGCCATGGCGCCGTCGTGGCTAGAGCCACAGTGGCTCGAAGCCAAGCTCACCGTTGTGCTCAGCGCAGCACCAGGAGCCCGTAGCCACCACCAGCTCTTTCTCCCGTGCACCGTAGCGTCGAACCCAACCCCGTCCGAACTCCGGCCGCCGCTGCCGAGCTCGCCGGCGTCGTTTCCGGCGTTCCCGTGTCCAACCACTTGCACCACTGGATGCGGCAGCTCCCCAGCTACGCGTAGCACGTCTCCACCGGCGATTTGGTCACCGGAGGACCAAATCCGAAGCTCTCCGCCGTCTCGGCCTCGCCGGCGACTCAACGCCGGCGGGATTAGCCCCGCTGACCAGGGGTTTGACCCCAGTTTGACTCCATCTGAGACACTGATGTGTGGGGCCGGCTTCTAACTAATTTAGATTAGTTTAAATTAGAGCTAATCACTCTGTTAGAGGTTAATGACGCTGTTAACTACCCCTCTCTCACTGACATGTGGGCCCAGAGCCTAACTAACCCAGTTTAGTGCTAACTAAACACTAACCAACTCTGTTAGTTAGCTGAGAGACTGACAGAAGGGGCCCACCAGTCAGGTTTGACCTGGGCTGGCGCCTTTGACCCGCTGACGTCACAGTGACGCAGTGCTGACGCATTAATTCAATTTCTGGATTTATTCTTTAATAGGAAATTCCAGAAAATAATCAAAACTTCTAAAAATCATAGAAAATCAACCATAGCTCCAAATGCAAAGATTTATATATGAAAAATGATCAGAAAAATTCAATCTATCCATCTGTAATGGTTTCATGCATGACAAAACAAGTTAACCTTGCTGTTTAAGCAGAATGAGGTAATGCACTAATAAAGCCATGTTTAATAAGCTAATAATTGAATCTTTGACTCAAATGAGTTCATCCCTTTCTGTTTTAGCTTGCATTAGGCCAAGACACCTTCATCTTGCCATGTCATAGCATGCATCATATTGTTGCATATTGCCATGTGTTGATTATGTTTCGGTGTGTCTTTCGTGGTAGGTTCTGCCTCCGAGGATAACCCCGAGTATCCGTCTGAAGGGCAGTACCCTACTACCACTACAACAGGCAAGCAACCCATTGATCATTCCGATACAAAACCATGTTCTCGCTTCTGCTCTGGTTTACTGCATTAAGACAACGCGATTCAAACTGCTGTGTGTTACGGTAGTTGAACCCTTATCCTCTGCATGACCTGTCATTGCCACAGTAACTAGATGAAACCCACTAGCATGTGTAGGAGTTGATTGAGCCATGTATGTGATTCCTACCTTGCTATGCCTGCTATGCTTAGAGTTGTGTCAGGTCTGGTTCATCTGGGTGATGGGCTAGAGTGATATGATATGTCGGTAATGTGAGGAATGTGTTGAACATGTTTTGGTAAAGGTATCGATGAGAGGCCATGTAGGAGTACATGGTGGGTTGTTTCATTGAGACCGTCCATAAGAACTGAGATCTGTATGCGTGATTTAAGATTCAGCTACTACCACACATTGGGCCCTGAAATATGACCCCGCTCGACTTACTGACCCCTCTCGCCCTCTGTCCAGGAGTTGCAACTAGTTTCTGGTGTTTGTAGGACATGTGTTGGCGGCCGTGCGTAGCGCTGACCCTAGGGGTGGGCTATGATGCGGTAGATACACTGTGGCCGGGTATGCCGGGCGCCCGTTTGGCGTCTCGGGACCCTGTACACATCGTTTGGGGCCGTTGAGGACACCCCGGCCGGATTTCCTTGCGGATGGAACCTGAATAGGCGATAAACCTGGACTAGAGACTTGTGAGGTTAGTCAGGTCGTGGTCTACACCCACGTCGGTTTTCGCTTGAAGTCTGCCGAGCACATGTCGTGTGCAGACGCTAAGTGGTGGAAACATGTGTGACGAAGTACACCCCTGCAGGGTATAAAACTATTCGAATAGCCGCGTCCGCGGTAAAGGACTACTTGGTTGCCTATGCAGTTCATAGACAAGTTAATGGATACTACTAAAAGACTCAAGATAAGTGTGAGTACCGAGAATGGCCCTCTCGTAGGATGACGAGGGAGGATCCTCGGTGGAGTATTGTGTTGGTGAGTAGTGGACTCGTGTGCGAAAACTATTTTACTGGTGGAGTTCCGTAGGATAGCTTAGCCAAGAGTCAAAGCTGGCTTGCTGCAATAACCCCACCTCCTTCTTGAGAATAAGCATTTATAGTAGGTTCTGTTGTAAGACTTGCTGAGTACCCTTGTACTCATGTTTGCTTAATTACTGTTTTCGGACGACAACACCGCCCCCTCCGATGGGTTCTACGTAGACCTTGATGTCGACGAGTGACTAGCCACCCAGGTGGTGATCCTGGCCATGGAGGGCCCTATGTAGATAGACAGGCTTCGAGAAACTTTCTTTCTTTCTAGTGTCTGTACTCAGACTAGTTGCTTCCGCATGTGCTTGTATGATTGTATGACTTGAGTGTCAGGTCATGTGACCCCTGTCTGTATGAACATGTTATGTATGGCTCTCTAGAGCCTTTAAATAAAGTACTTGAGTTGTAGAGTTTTGTTGTGATGCCATGTTGTATGTACTCATATCAGGCATATTGTGTGTATGATTGAAATGCTTGGTATGAGTGGGATCCGACAATCTAGTTGTTTATCCTTGGCAGCCTTTCTTATGGGGAAATGTAGTCTAGTGTTCCTCGAGCCATAGTAGTCCGCTACAGCCTGGTTCACCGGAGTCCTGCTAGCCCAGCACTACTGTTCAGGACACTTGACTGGCCGGCATGTGTTTCACTTCGTTCCTATGTCTGTCCCTTCGGGCATGTGTTTCACTTCATTCCTATGTCTGTCCCTCCGGGGAAATGTCACGTGGAGACTTCCGGAGTCCTGTTAGCCCAGTGCTACAGCCCGGAATCACTCGCTGATGATCGACATGCTCGATGTGATTCATGTATGCCTGTCTCCATAGGTCTGTGCCGCTTTGGGTTCACGACTAGCCATGTCGGCCCGGGTTCTCTGTCATATGGATGCTAGCAACACTATCATATACGTGAGCCAAAAGGCGCAAACGGTCCCGGGCCATGGTAAGGCGACACCCGTGGGATACCGTGCGTGAGGCCGCAAAGTGATATGAGGTGTTACCGGCTAGATCGATGTGGCTTGGAATTGGGGTCCTGACAGTGAACAACACTCGGACTGAACTCGAGCAAAGGGTATAATCTAGGTAGAAATAATCTTGCTCGGTAAAGGGAAAAGTATTCATATAAGCAATACCTACACCAGTTTTCTTCTGGAAACAGAATTGAGAACAACGAGGTGGTGAAACATAGAGCAAGTATTGTAGCACAAGGGTTCACACGGATACCCAACTATGCTCTAGAGATGGAATCTCTTTCTGATAACTTATATCATTGGCAGTACAAAATCATCTATCTATGCAGTTGATAGATGTAGTGATTACATATCCATGTCGATCACTAGATTCAGACATAGATGGTTCCCAATGGAATCTCACTTCTGAATCGAAATGCAAAACACAACATACAGTGTGTAAAAAACCAATAAGTCACTATATGAGTTATTGTTGTTGGTACATTTTGGTACAACTGACATAGTGAGTTTCTTATACACAAGGATTACTCCTACAATGATGATTACCCATGCATGTTTGTCATACACAAGGATTACTCCAGCAATGACAAAGCACATGATCATCTTAATGATGGATTTTGAGATGAAGGATTGGGTAAAACCTCAATCACCTTCACTCATACATTATGGTACGCTATGTTGTCTATATTCAAAATATGTTGGGGAAATTCATTGTGGACAAATCTTATGCATCCATAACTCGCATGGCTTCATTCTCTAGACATAGAGAAAGATCCATTAAAACCATGAGTTGATGAGAATGCGATATTGGGACATAACATAATTGGTTGGGGCTCAAGAATATCTTTGATATCTCCATGGCATCAAATAGCTTGTCCTAGTTTTCAGTTCAGAGAAATCTGGACACCAATATCATTGGATAAATAAATCAGATCCCCACTATGTTAGATCATACACAACCTTTGTGTTCCTCCTAGGTGTGGTAGCCATACCATGAAAGTCTTTGAAACATACCTTTGTGGCTACATCCACCAACCATTTTCTCAAATATAATGTTGCTTGTGTTATCTGGATGCAAACAGGGTACATAGTAAGCAATATCTTTATATTGTTCATCTTGCAAGTCAAATCATGTGACAACCTGAAGTCTCTGCCAACTTCAACATTCTAGAAACATGTTCATGGAATTGGTATTTGATGGCTTCAAGATATGCAAGTATCGGGGGAGTATCTTCCTGAATTACCCCTAAACTACTCATGTTCAAAGCACCATATTATACTCCTTTTCCCTTTATGAGTTTACTTTTACAAGTTCTCATCAAGGTTTTTAATGAGGTAATATCAACATGAGATCATATGTCATACTTTCTGTTTTCCCCACCGAGGTTTTTATGAAAGTATACACGACATATTTATTGTCCTCTAAAATCTATGGATTTTCCCATATTGAGTTAAAGAGACAATTATCATGATATGTCATATCTTTTTGTCCTTATATATTTTTCCCATTGGGTGTTAAAGGAGTTTTCAATGACATATGAGATCGCACTCTTTTCCCTTATGAGCTTTCCCTCGAAGTTTTTCATAAAAGGTTTTAACGAGGCGACATATGCAATATTTTCTATTTTTTCCCACTGGTTTTTTAAAGGTAAGTATACAAGGCATATTTATTGTTCTCCAAACTCATCAATGAGTTTTCTCCTTTCTCAAAGGTTTTCTCATATGAGTTATCAAGAAGACAATAATCATTATATGTTGACTTTTTCTCCTTATTCTTTTTTCCATTGGGTTTAAAGTAGTCTCAGCAACATATCTACTCTATTCTCCTCATATTTTTTCCACGGGGTTTTGGGGAAGACTCTCAAGATTATACGAAAGATTTCTAAAGATGGAAGATCTATGTACAAGAAGTTTTCAATGATGAAACATTCAAGGAGCGGTGTTGTACAAGGGGGAGTGTTAGGAGCGGGGGTGCCTCCGAATAATCAATAGAAATCCGGACTAATCATCAATTCACTTTCAATCTCCCTTTACTTTCATTTTACTCTAACATAATTGATTGGATATCCCGCATAAGGAATCGAAAAAAGACACGATGTTTTATTCTAGGGAATCCCTAACGAAAAATGCACACTATTCCCCTCTTTTCTATCAAATCGGTCATAACCACTACCTACATTCCACAAAATAGTAGTACACCACTAGGAGCAAATACATGCTCTAAGTACAACTAGGTGAAATGACTACGGTTTACATGATGAAAAATTATATTTTTGAGAATTATACAGTTTGAGGATATGCTATAAAGGCCTTGATCCCTCAAAACCTAAAATTTCCCCTTAAATATAACATTTGGGGAACCTGCATGAGATGTTACTTTGTGTTCTAGGCATAGTTTCAAAAACTAAACTCGTTTCAGGTTTTTACTTGTCAGACCGTCGATTCATCGGTATTTGCAACAAAAAAACAAATATTTAAGGTGATTATTGAAAATTTTGACCACATATAATATTGTATGTAAACCATTAATAAATCATGAAATGTTATTAGCCTAATTGGTTATTGGGCCTTTAGCATGTCTTGCCTCAAGGTTGCCTAATTTTTAGAACATATTTTTGGTTTTACTAAGAGACCGGTACATATTGAAACAAACTTGGCGCCAGTTTCCTGTTTTTCTGGTCGGACCGACAGTTTAGCGCGGTTTTTAAAACTATATATATGCCTCGAGGTAGATTATGCCCACATGCACGTCAGGCCGAAAGGAGCAGTAAAATAATCTGTTCTCGGGATATGGGATGGGCCAACAGGGCAAGAGAGGAACAACATATGCCAACATGTTCTTTCAAGACTTCCAGAAAATTTGCATGCTCTCAAAACTACACACCTACGAAGCCATTGAATAATACAAATATAGAGAATGACAATGTAAAATTCTAGATGATGACCCTGCAAAGTATTTAAATCAAGTATAAAGAAAGCAAAAGGCAAACTACAAGGCGATTGATAATTTCTAAAACCAGACTCTGAACAGAGCAGTCACAAACGAGCTTGATCTGCATCCTCCAAAATTCTCCAAGGTGCTGAAAAAAAAGGACAGCAACAAAATTGCATGAATGCAACTGTGTGATTGAAGGAAAATGATCCATATCTTCTTCCTGATTAGAAATGCTTGCATGGAGTTCCTATTTCTTTTTAGGAGAGATACCACATCCCATATATCTCAAGTCATAGGGTAACAAGATAAGGTAGTTCACTTACATTTCTGAGTATTACATTTGGATTGCATCTTCACCACCACTCAGTACAACAGAGCTAATTTTCACTTGCTCTTAACCATTCAACAAAATTGTCTAAAATTAAAGGCCAAGCTTGGTCTGCATCATAATTGTCAAGTGATGGGAAGTTTATCTGAATGAAATGTGATTCAGCGTTAGTAGTATGAGAAGGAAATGTTATTAAGTACTGTACACAAAAAGGAAGCAAAAGGGGAAAAAAGATGCTGGGACATGGGGTTGACGTTTAAATCATGACCTCATTGCAGAACCGAAGAAATCCCATCCATTGATCCATGTTTATAACCTTGTACTCATTTTGATGCTGAAACCCAAACTCACATAAATAAGCACATCAACCAAAATACGAGTCCCTTAGATGAATGGGACCAATAAATTAAAATATTGAATCAACCGTTACCTTAAGGTAATTAATAAGTTTTTCAACCTGCGGGCGGAACTGCAAGCTCAACACTAGATTCAATAACTCACAAGCAACAGGTATTTCTATACACTTCTTCTTGTCCTCTGAGCAAGCACAAGTGCACAACCAAGTCATAAGTATTTATCAAGGAAAAAAATGTGTCATAAGAATAGCAAGTGTGACTACCTGTTAGGCAATAACGGAACGCATATGGATAGAAATCCTGGAAATTAGAGGACCTCGTAACCTGGTTTGTAAAGAACACGTTATGAGCAAGCCGGTTACAGTACAATTAAAAGTATCATCGTTTAATGGTAGCTCATTGTTCCATTCCCATGACAAGCCTTCCGTACTCAAATTCTGTTTTAACATAACTAGTAGGGCCCATCATAGGTAATTTCCACCCTTAGAAAAGTATAAACCTTTCAAATATATTTAATATACTACTCCCTCCGTTCCTAAATATTTGTCTTTTTAGAGATTTCAAATGGACTACCACATACGGATGTATATAGACATATTTTAAAGTGTAGATTCACTCATTTTGCTCCGTATGTAGTCACTTGTTGAAATCTCTAGAAAGACAAATATTTAGGAACAGAGGGAGTAGTTACTAAATATTTGTGGAATAGAACACTCACTTCTTGGACCAGTTCAGGAAAGGCTTTCTTCAGTTTACTGATGCTATCAGCTCGCAGAGCTTTCATCCCAGTTCTCCATTCATCCTATCAACAGAGTACTACCAGTCAAAAATCAGAAAGACAGTGCGATATATCATACCAATAAACATTTTGAACAGTTTAAAAAATATAATGCATACCAGAGTAAAATAACCTTGCTTTTCACAGCCCATTTTCCTGATACAAGATAGATGTCCATTAGATATTTCGGTAAATGATATCACCACTAAAGAATTTTAGAGAACAGTGACATACCATGCTAACATCAGAATCCGAACATCTGTATGTGGAACTTCAAGATGAGAGCAGAGTGTTTCGATGCCTTCTGGGCTGTTCAGGCAGGTTAAAAAAAATTGGAATAATGTCGAGCAACAGTTTCATTGGAGCAAACAATGGGGGCAATATGGTGGTGGGGGGGGGGGGGGGGGGGAGGGGTAACACAATAAAACCCTGATGTCTCTACCAAAGATGAAATTATAGCATTAAAGAATCATTAACATCTAGCTGCATCAAAATGGTATGTAAAACTACCAATACACATTTTCGTGAATGGGATTACATAACATTGACAACTATTACATCACAATTTACAATGATTCATATAAAACAGCTCGTATTTTTACCATGTGCGATAATTCCCTAATTGGAAGGTATACATAGAATTTCTAAATGGAAGGATGACCACCATGAGTATACAGCAAAAATAATGACAGGCAAGTGTTTGAGAAAAACTGTGAAAAAACTTACTCAATCATGCTGGATGAGCCATCAGCATATGTATAGAAAAGTTGGTCAATCCGCTCTATTTCCTTTGAAACCGCTTTAGTGGGAACTGGAGATAATAATGGAAATGTTATTACAAATAGATCCAAGGAACATGTGGTTTCCTATCAATATACAGTATCTTGATTTTGCATACCACATACCATATGATAGAATTTAGCTTGCAAGCAAAAATTATGCATTTGGTATTTCTAATGTGCAAACAAAACTTGTGCATGTGGAAGAAGCAGAAGTAAGGAGAAGACCAACACATAGCTTGACATAAACCAAATGACTGAATAACACGCACATGCACATTCTTACACCCAGATGGATAAGTGTATAGGGTTCAACAAGTAATTCAGAAAGAAAAGGAATCAATGCATCTCACCACGTTGTGCTTTCCTGCTGGTCAGGTTTGTACTGACTCCTTTTCTTTTTCTGTTTTGTTTTTCATTTACTTGTTCCTCACCTAAATATAATCGTTTGCTTAGTACTCATTCAGATATACATACCCTCAAAAGAGAATATGATAGCTCCTACACCAACCCATTTGGAAAAAGAAGTAATGCGACAACAAATTTAAAGAGAAGGTAAGAATCAAGAGTTCAATACACAAACATTTTAATAACCTAAAAAAGAAAACCTATTAGGACAAAGTTTGAGCCAATGGGCAGCTATTCTAGTTGCTTATGAAACTTCTATGTATACACACGCAATTTCAAGATAAGCTTCTTAATCTGTCTTTTACATTTACTGGGGTAAAATTCAGCACTACAAATTACAAAATGGCACTAAAACCCCATGGGAGCAGCAAACTAACCACCAAATGAGTAAGTTGAAGTAATCACTTGAGATATGTAGCAAGACAGCATGTAGTGATTAATCATTCCAATAATAAGGGACTACATAGGAGCAAAATGAGTGAATCTACAAACATATGTCTATATACATCCATATGTAGTTTGTATTGAAATCTGTAAAAGGACTTATACATCCATATGTAGTTTATACTAACCTGATTTCTGTAGTCACAGAAAAAAGGTAAAGATTTACCGCACAAGATACATGGCGAATTTATGTTATTAGTGGTGTAAAATTGATGCAAAGACAACAAATCACCGCGGAGATTGCAGAGCTGAACCAGAAACCCAGAACACAGTGTTAACAGGTAGCTGCTCTTTAGATTTTACTTGCAAAGCGTTTCGGCATGGGTAGGCACACAATTAATAAACCTATGAATTGCCATCTGCTTACATTACGAATGTAAATCTGCTAGCGAATCCACACCCAATTCTGCACCAGGCGATCCAAACCCAGGATTCAGCTCCTTCTCTTTACCACCATGACAGATTCCCAAACCCTGAATCTACCCCGACCCTTCCCATCCCGTAACAAGCGATCCGAACCCCACATACCGGCAATCAACGAGTCGTACCTCGTAGGCTTCCGCACAGGACAACTCAAGATTGGATCTTCCCGAGACAACGCACCACACGGAATCTCGCAAGACAACGAACGGACCGGGGACCTGCCGAGGCCACCAGCAAGGCCTCGCACGCAGCCTAATCACGAAACAAGGAAGACAACCAGGGGAGCGGGGATGGGGGTCGGGGTGGGGGTGGGGGTTGAGGGGAGGAGCATTACCGGCCGCGGCGGACGATGACGACGACTTCTTGGAGGAGCGCCTCATGGTGGCCCGTCCTCTCACCTTCTCGTCGCGCGTCCCTCTCTTTCTCTCTCGGGTACCTACTTCTCCCCTGCGCGCGGTCGCCGAGTTATCTTCCCTCGTCTCGCCTTCTCTGCTGTCTCGGTTGAGAGTTCGAGTTTGCGGAAGAAACGGACCCCCCCCCCCCCCCCCCCCCCTACTTATATTAACTACGATTCGACCTGGTTAGGAAGTTGTGTCCCCCGTGCGGGCCCTGGAGGCTAAATTTCATGTTTTGATCTTTTTCCAAACCTATTCGAGATCTGACTTAGTTTGGAAAAAAATTGAGATCTGTCCCTTTGCTACCGCCAGGGACCATGGCGGTAGGGTATAACAGCCTATCGCCAAGGACCCTGGCAGTAGGGTTGCATGCCCTACCGCCAAAACTCGTCTAAGTATTGAACACAGTATGTGCTCGTGTCTACCGCCAAGCACCTTGGCGGTAGGGTTGTGCAGACTACCGTCAGCTCGTTTGGTGGTAGAGATGTTTTCTACCGTCAAAGTCTCTAGCGGTAGGCTGTTAGACCCTACCGACCTGGTCTCTGACGGTAGCAAAAGGATCAGATCTCGAAAAAAATTCAACTTAGGATCAAATCTCGAATAGGTTTCGAAAAAGGGTCAAAACATGAAATTTTGCCGGCCCTGGATACCTGCACCAACACGGCTGCCCCTATTTCTTCCTTGGTGAAAGATCGTACTCCCTATTGTCTTTTTTAGTTTGCATATATATAAATTTTATCTGAAATTAAATCATCTCTATTTTAATCAAGCTTGTAGAAAAATATTAACATTCATAATGCCTAATTAATATCATTAGATTCTTTATAATATGTAATTTCATAGTATATATATTTGATATTGTAGATGTTGGTATTTTTTAATATAAATCACAAATCTAATACGTAAAGTAAAAAGGACCGAAGAGAGTACAAATTTGCGAGTTTATATCGATACTGCCGAACGCTTAGATTTTAAAGATCTGGGTTGAACGTCCTTTTCACCGCTAGATTTTGAGCACGCATGCTAAAGCAGAGAACACAACCACGTTGGCAAATGAGATCTTTCGGTAAAATGGAAGTTGTCGTCGCAAACGCCTCCCGGATCCTATGTTCCCTTATCCATCCACACGACCTCCCCGAGCATGCTAGACAACGATGTTGCAAACCTGCACGGGGATTAATTCCTTGCCTATCCTACAGAGTTGTCGCTTGCCTTACCCGATGGTTCTTGATTTTGGTTATGGTCGGCGCATGAAAAGAAAGAGGCAGTATACTATGTCAGAGCTTTGATTTAGCAAGCAAACATCACATGCTCAACTATTTTTAGTCTTAGATGATTATTGGTATACGACAGCTGTCACTTGTTCTATCGAGCAGTCCTTGGTTTTGTTTCTGATCAGCGCATGGAATAAAATAGGTAGAATACTACGTCAGAGCTTTGATTCAGCAAACATTACATGCTCTACTATCTTTTAGTGTTTAGATGATTATTAGCACCCAAGAGTATATTTTAACAAGAAACGGGCAATTTCAAACAAACAAAAAACTTCAAATGTTGCATTCTTCATCAAAAAATACGTCGAACTACTAAACTTGACACATCTGTCGACCCTGATCGAATGCAGCGAACACACCATTTTTGAACTTTCACCGTGCAATCATATTCAATTAAATCCAACTTGCACTAAACGAGACATTGTACTCTCGACACGCTTCGGCAAAAAAAACTCCTAGGAGCTAACCACCATGTAGGTTGCACTGGTTGTCGCGGGAACCTTACTTTGCTCCCTGCATTAACATGTGAAAAATAAAATTGTGAATCTTTTATAACGATGAGTCGGAGAGCAAGCAAATGACAATAAAGGGGTCAATAAGAAAAGCGACCAATCAAACTGGCCAGAGAACAATGGTGCTCCAGGACAGGAGGGACTGCACTCAAACTCGCTTGCAAAAAACATCTCCGAACACGGCACCTGAAAAGCCAATACATGGCACAGACACAAATTGAACAGCCTGGTTCCCTAATGGCTATGAATACAACAAAAAGAGAAAACATTGGCTTAAATGGTAGACAAACATTAGCTTAAAAAGTTAAGGAAACTAATAGAAAGAAACTCCTACAGAACCATCTGAACCCACAACGTTAACCCATAGCAGCCGACATTGCATGTCCCATCCCACGTCAGCCAACCGAGCACAAAGCAACATAGTACCTGAACACATAGGCATACTCGCGCGAGACGGACGTTAACGCACAACCTTCTGGTCGGCTAGATGCACAACCTTTTGGCCGACTAGACGCATGGCCTTCTGGCTGGGTAGACGTATGCATCCACCAAGCAGGCCCAAGTGGTGTGCCCCACACTCACCAAGTGGGAAGGTGAGTACTACCTTGATGGGCAAGCACCTTCGAGCCCAAGTACCTGGGAGTCTGGCCGGGCAGACACACGGCCTTCTGACCGGCTAGACGGATGCATCCACCAAGCAGGTCCTAGCGGTGTGCCACATACCCACTGATGAGGTACCTATTATAGGTAGGGTCAAAGACCCATTTGGGACCCACATGGGGCCCATCACCACCATGGGTAGGTCCTTGTGCCATACCAGCATACGGATGCATACATCAAGAAGTCCACTCGGGCGGCTCAGCGACACTCGGACAACCACCCGCCACTCGGCTGACGGACCACCACTCGGACCAAGGAGGCAAGCGGGCGGCGTGGGAGCTGCAACGGTCGAGGAATCCTAAGTCATCCATTAAACAGAGTCAAGGCACCCGTTACCTGTAACTGCCATAGTAGAGGCTCATCACACCTGTAACGGATGCATTTAGTGTCATTTAATGCCCTGCAACATGGAGAACACGGGGCTGCGGCGCACTCTATATAAGCCGCACCCCCTCCATGACCGGGCACGAGCAACCTTTGTAACCATACCCAACAAATCAAAGCAAACCTCAAGGCATGAGACGTAGGGCTATTACCTCTGCCGAGAGGGGCCTTAACTCATTAAACACCCGAGTGTTACACCTGTGTCGTAGCTAGGTTCTGCCCCTATTCGTACCCCTAGTACTCATTGTCAAAATCGTAACCCTAACAGTTGGCGCCCACCATGGGGCTAGGCGTCTAGCAAAATGTCACGGCGTAGGTGGATTTCTCCATCATCATGTTAGTCGGCGGCGAAATCCATTTCGGGACGCCTCTCGTTCATCATCGACGACTCAGCGTGGCTTCGCGAGGCCCCGCAGGACGTGGAGGCGCTGCCCACCCACGACACAACACACTTCCATGTGTCTTCGTACGGAGTCCTTCTCTGGCAGCCCTCGGCTCCGTAAGAGTGGCCGCTCACCCTCCCATCGTGTGACGCCACAAGCGTTTCGGGCGCTCGCGGTTGCAGCGCTGGATTAAGCACTGTGTGGCAATCCAAGCCACGTTAGAACATGTGGCGGCTCTCGAATTCGGCGAGCCCGCCCTCGACCTCTTTGACGGGTCACTCGGCGATTCCTCCGAGGAGTTTGAGTGCGAAAGTGTTGACTCGACCGCCGAAATTCTCATGGCGGACAACTCTGAGCATCGCACACCCCAGGGATACACGGATGCCCGGGACAACCGCGCGGGTGCATCATACGGCAACACTGACGGCGGTGATGCAGGCCACGAGCCGTACGTGCCTCAAGCTCTCACCAGGGATCAGCGGGATGAGCTCCACCGCAAGAACGAATAGATCCTAAACACCCCCATCACCAGGATGACCCTTGACGCATCGGCCATGGAGTCGATTCGCCTGGCCACCCTGGCGGAGCGCGATCGCCTCGAACGGCTTCAGAGGGAGCTAGACGATCGTGAGCGCCATCAACCCAGCTCCAGTCGGCACAAGCGTTGGCTCTTCTCGAATGATCAGCCTCGTAAGTATCAAGTCCTCAATACTCCGCTACAAAATCTGGCAGCCGCCACTCAGATCACGGATTCCATCCAGCCCTCTGGTTCAGTAGCTAGAGAGGGGATTCGGCAGATCCAGGCGCTCCTCAAGACAACACTATCGCAGAATGCGGTGGTGTCTCACTCCAGAGATCGTATCCACAGTGCATTAGTGCGTGCGGAGACGGTCTAGTCAGCTCACATCCCACTCGGCTCCGGCAGGCGCCAAGTCACATCCTCCTCGAGAGATCACTATGAAAATCGGAGGCGCGATCGGGTTGTGTCTTGCCAACGGCATGACGACTTTGATCGCGCCCTGATGCCTCCACCGCGAGATGGTGCGTATGGGCGCCAGCCCTATGATGATAGACGGACGCACGACAGTGATCGTAGGCTGAGTCCCACTCGCCATACGAGGGACACCCAAGACCCGCAGTTCAACGCGAGATCCGTTCTCGCTCAGAACCTGGCCGATATGGGTCGGGCCTTGCGAGAAGGCCAAGATGCCGACATTTCGAGTGGTTTCGTACCCTCGGGCCCCGAGTGTTTCAACCGGTATATATGGGAGGTAGAGATTCCCAGCAACTTTAGGCTGGCCACGGGGATCAGCAAGTTCACTGGCGAGTCCAAGCTGGATATTTGGCTGGAAGATTACCGAGTGGCGGTTTAGATCGGCGGCGGCAACGATAATGTGGCCAGGAAACATTTGTCGCTGATGCTCGAGGGCTCTACTCAGGCCTGGCTGACACAGCTCCCGCCTGGCAGCATATACTTCTAGGATGATTTGGCGAGAGTGTTCGTCAAACTTTTGAAGGCACTTACAAGAGACCAGGTGGTTTGGCCGAGTTAAAGCACTACGTACAGAGGCAGAACGAGACTATCCGTGAGTTCATTCAATGGTGGACCATCTTGTACAACACGGTGGAAAATGTCATCGAGCACCAGACGATCTGCGCCTTCAAGGTCGGAGTCAGATACCGAGAGCTGAACATGAAGTTTGGCTGAACTGAGACCCTGACTCTCAATTGGGCTATGGAGATAGCCAATCGGTACGCCAACGGTGAAGAGGAAGACTGTCACACCCTGATTTTCATGCCACAACACTTAAGCTAATAAATCATGATAAAGTGTGGTTTGTCAAAAACTTTTGAGTGTTTAGGTCTTTGCTTGATTTGATTTTTGTGTGTTGGTTGCAGGTGCTCTAAAAATCAAATAGATCCTCCAACTCTTATACTCCTTCTCCTTGATCCAAAACCTTGCCCAATGATCATGCCATGTGTGTAGGACACAAAAACAATTTCTTGCAAAAATATTTTGGCCAAAAAGAATTTTCTAAATTAGGTTTTCCAAAAACCCCTGAATTGAGACTTGAACTACAAGTACTTAATTAAGGGTGTGAAAAATCTTTCAAAAAGTATATTTGAAACATATTAGGTATAGGGCTCCCATAAACCACAAAAATATAATTATAAAATTTATTTTCCTATTTTATTTAAAGGCTTTTTCTTAAGGCCAGAAATGGTCTTTAATAGGTTAAAATTATTTTAATGCTTCAAAAATATTTGAGAAAATTTAGGGAAGCTCAGTGGACATATATTGTCCATATATAAGATATTCAACACATGGCCATGTTCAAATTATTGGTAAAATCCCTCAAAAACTATTTCTGGACATTTCAAGCTTTTGAAATGATTACAAAGAAAATATTCTCCATTAAATACAGGAAAACTCTATCATGTCCAACATGACCTACTTGAGAATCCTACAAAGTCTCATGTCATGGAGAATAATATAGCCCCATGAAACCCTCTCAAAACCATTTCTGTCCTTTTCTAAGTCTGAACAACTTTGCACTACCAAACATGTCCAAATGATCTCAAAATTTGTACACATGCTCAGATGGTCTAATAATTCACCTAGGCAAAGTGACACAAGTTGAGAATAGTATAACTTGATCAAAGTGCCTCAAAACCTTTTCTGTCCATAACCAAATTTGAGCAACTCTACATTGCCAAGTGTCTCCTTTTGATCTCAAATTTTGTGTACATGCTCAAATTCCCAAATTATGACACTACACCAAGTGGTGCATCAAGGAGAACAAGAAAGCATGATAAAATCCAGCCAAAACTGTTTCTGCCCATTTCTAGGGTTTATAAAAGTTGCATTGGCGACTTTCGCCATTTGACCTCAAAATTGGTGTGCACTACTAAATTCTAATGCCTCTCACTCCTTTTAAGTTTCAAAGCAAATTGAGCAACTTAGATAGCCCAAACCACCATCAAACACCTTATGGCAGAATTTCAAAACTCATGTTTTGGCCACTTCCACTAATCTCCATGAGCTGAACTTTTTCCCACGACCTCAATTGCTCCTCCTCTACCTCCTTCATGCTTTGCTGCCCAAGGAGCAATGATTAAGGGGGGAAAATACCCATTTTTCTTCTCTAGACAACAACATTTTCACTCTCTCTCCACCCCTCCTCTCCTCTACTGGCTCACCAAGGCATCCAATGCCCTTGCCACATTGTTTACTTCCCCCTGCAGCCACTAGGCACAAGTGGACACGCGAGTGTGCGTGGAAAAGCCGCAGATGCCGGCCACTTGCACGCTCTGGAGCGCCTGGCAGAGCACCCGACCGTTGACGCCGTGCTCCCCCACCCCTTGGGCCGCCCCAGTGTGCCAGTCGAGGTGCCTCGACGTCCGCAACACGCCACCGCGCTGGCCCCCTCCTTTCCCTCTCTGTCCTGCCCGTGATGCGCTTGCCCAGAGCCGCCCGAGCCCGCCAATGTGTGTGTGAGCTCGTGGCTCCACCTAGAGCTCGCCTCTCTGTCTTTCTCTCTCTCCCTCTCTCTCTCTCTCTCTCTCTTCCTGGCGCCCTACTCCACCCCCACGAGCACCGCAGACAAACCCTCGCTCTCTCTCCTGGCCGCCCGAGCCGTTGCCGCGGACACCCGTGCGCTGTGTCCACGGTGAGCCGCGGGTCGGCTACTTAAGGCCGTTTCAGGCCTCTTTGCTGCTCCATTTGCTCCCTCTCTCTCCCGAACACCACCTAGTCCGACCCATTCTTCCTCCCGTGCCCTCCATCCACCACCATGGCCGGGGCCTTGCCGTCGGCCTCCGCCTAAATTCGCACCCACCGCTCCTCCTCCTTCCCTCTAGACCACACAAGAGCACTGCCACCATCACCGCGGGCCCCTCCCACGCTTATCCCTCTCCTCCCCGTGGCCGTGCCGTCGATTTCCATCACCACCGCCGGCCTTGCCTGCCGCGGCCGATTATGCGCTCGCGTCTGGCCACCCCTGCGATTGTGGCGCACCTCGGAGCATGCAACACACTCTCCTGATCACACCGATACGCCGGGCGTCGCCGGAGGTGGCCGGTACCGCCGAGGAGAACACCGGCGCCCACTCGGCCTCGCCTTCCCTGCCTTTGCTCTGTTCGGGCGGGAGGTAGGAGACGGCCTGAGCACCGGGCCTCGCTCGTCAGTGACCCGGTGGGCCGGCCCCGCCCGTTTTAAGTGGAGACGGGCCAAGTGAAACCCGTTTCCCCCACAGCGAAGGCGGAATCCCACCGGTACGCCTTCGACATTGCCCAGCCACCCGCGCGCGGCAGAGCAGCTGGGCTGGCCCGCTGCTAACTCCCGCCTGGCATGCAAGATAAGGGTAAAACCCATTTCCTTTCCTTTTTCTTTTCCAGTGAGTTTCAAAAATCCATAAACAATTCAAATGAACTCCAAATTTGATGATTCAGATTTCTAGTAGTTCCTAAATTCATGATCTATCAGATGGTGCAATTTGCACATTTGTCCAGAAATATTTATTTCACAAATAATTAACAAATCCCATTTTTCCATTTATGTCATAAACTCTAGAAAATCACGGAGGGCTCAAATTTGATCCAAATGCCATGATTCAAATTCCTAGATGCTTCTAAGTTCATAAATTAGTTTATGAACATTTTTCTCAATACTTTCTGTGCCACACAAAATAATGAACCATTTCTTCATATTTATCAACTTTACAAATTCATAGGAAAATCATTTGAACTCCAAATCCAGTGAAACCAACTCCTAGATGCTTCAAAAACCATTCTTTGTTCAATGGGTGCCTTTGCTCATTTTTCAAAATAATGATTCTGTACACTTCTTGCAAATCCACATATCCCTTGATTCCATCATATTGAAATGTTCAGAAATATCCACTGACCCAATCCCAATGAAACCACTTTGGTTATTTTTCATATAACCAGAGATGTCCTAGAAAAGTCAAATTAATATTTTTAGAGCACTTTTATTTTTTGCCTTGTTGTGTTGCTTACTATGATTGTTTCCGACATTAGTTGACGAAGTAGACGAAATACTCAGAGATGAACCAGAAGACTTGAAGACTCTGAAGAACCAGGCAAGCAGCCCTTTGACCATGTTGAACCCTTTTATATCATGAGAACATTTTCACTGTTTCATCGAGTGCATGATGGTTCTTGAATGGCAACCTTGCTGGGCTTGCCTTTGTTGCATACCTGTTAATACTTGCATTGTTCATGACTCTATCCTTGTTTAGAGTTGTGCTAATGGATTGTAGAAATATGCTATAGTAGTTGGCTACGCAAAAAGGTGTCAGGGTTATGCATGTAAAGGAACAAGTGTGGATGACATACTTGCATATAGCCTAGTGGGAGCTACTAATGCCCCTGGGAGATGATGATGAATTAGGTCACTACTGGGTGGAGAGGTAGTGTACTGAGGCTTGATGAAAGTGTTGTTTACAGAAATGGATTAGATTTAAAATTTGTCGATTGTCCCAACCTTACATGCGCAACCACTCTACCCTTATATGGGAAAGGGCATTATTGATTACCTAGGCCGATACTAGCTTGGAGCCCGCATTACTAGTGACGGGAGAGTTGTTGTTGCACTCTCTCGGGACGGGGTCATGCCAGGTAGGGCGGCCATGACTATTTTCACAGGGCACCAGACACACCGTTGGTCCCCCGTGCTTGTGGTATGTGATGAATATGGGAGTGAGGCTCCACAATTTTAAGTTGTGAAATGTTGGGCACGGGGGTTACTACCAATCGAGTGGACTCTATGTTAGTGTCGTCTAGGGAAAGATAGTGATCGAGTGCTTACCCCGGGTACTTGAGGTACCGCGGGTCGTGGATGACACAGAAGACCCTGGATCTTGTGGGTAAAGTGTGCAACCTCTGCAGAGTGTAAAACTATTCGAATAGCCATGTCCATGGTCAAGGACAGTTGGGTGGTGCTGCTTAGACTATGTCCATAAGTTTCTGGAAAACAACACGGTTTGGTAAATCTGTTGACGTGATTCGCGAGAAAGTCACGGTGAGCTTAAGCATGAGTTGTTCATAACTCTTTCTCAATGTTGATGTCTATAACCTCCTGATACTTGTTGCAGACACATTCATGTCCTTGATAAATGATGATCATACTTGCATGAGAAAAACTAGCTTTCCGCAAAAATGCCAAGTTAGCAGTAGAGCCTTGCATAATTATTATGTTATCACCCTTGGGTTGCTTGCGAGTACATTCAAAGTACTCATTGTATTGCCACTGGTTATTTTATTGGCCAGACACGAAAGAATAGGATATGATGAAGAATACTCCAGTGACGAACATGCGAGCTAGGACGCTTCCCAGTCAGAATGCCTGTAGGGTTAAGGCAGATGGCATGGGTCCAAGTTATCGACGAAGATTTTCGCTGTGAAGATATACTCAAGACTCGACCATAACGGTCATAATTTATGTAAGACGGTATGTATGGATGTAAGACTCTTGTTATTCAGCTTCTGTGTGTTCAGTGAGCATTGATCTTTGGGATCACTGTACACGTGCATTCGGTGATCACGACTTATGAGTCGGGGTCCCCACAAAGACCGACTGAGAGGCGGCAAAATTTGAGCAGGCGATGCTCAATAGTCGGATAACAACAAGGGCAAGAAGCACAAGCGGAAGGCTGAAGCTGGATGGAGCGCTGAGGATGCGGCCCTGGCCGTCCAAGGTAAAGGCAAAAGCTCCCAAAAGCAGAAGAAAGACTAGAAGGGGAAGAAGCAAGTCGCCTTGAAGAGTAAAATCCTCGATCGACCCTGCCAGATCCATATGAAGAACAACGAGGAGGGCAATTTAATTTTGCCCAAGCATACCACTCGGGAGTGCCGACTCCTGAAGCAAGAGATGCGGCAAGATTCCTCTGGGGATAAGGATGAAGACGACGATGACGACAGAGGAAAGGGTACTTCTGGGTACCGCAACATCGAGAAAGTCTTGATGATCTTTGCCGATGTCGAAAGCAAGAGTCGCCTCAAGGTTATCAACCGAGAGGTCAACATGGCAATTCCGACTGCCCCCAAATTCCTCGACTAGTCCAAGATGTTGGTGACCTTCGATCAGTCGGACCACCCAGCCCACATACCAACCCTCGGGCGGCAGGCTTTGGTGGTTGAACCAGTTGTTGGAGGAGTCTGATTGCGCAAAGTCCTAATGGACGGTGGCAGCAGGCTCAACATCATTTATGCCGACACACTGGAGGCAATGGGAATCCCAATGTCCCGGCTCAGCAATAGCAACATGCAGTTCCACGGGGTAATCCCCGGGAAGAAAGCCAAATCACTCGGACATGTCGCCCTCGACGCCTTTTTCGGCGAAGAGATGAACTTCCGGAAGGAACGGTTGACTTTTGAGGTGGTACTCTTCTGAAGTGCTTACCACTCTATCCTGGGTAGGCCTGCCTACGCACGTTGTAACACCCTTGATGCGGCTATATCTCCCACGTATCGAAGCACGACTTAGAGGCATAACCGCATTGAAAGCAATGTTGCAAGTGAGGTAATCTTCACACAACCCATGTAATACATAAAGGGAAAGAGATACATAGTTGGCTTACAATCGCCACTTCACACAATTACATGAATAAAGCATTACATCAAACAGATACAATCAAGGTCCGACTACGGAACCAAAATAAAAGAAGACTACCCCAAATGCTACACAGATCCCCGATCGTCTCGACTGGGCTCCATTACTGATCGACTAGAACGAAACAACACAAAGGACAAGATCTTCATAGAGCTCCTCCTTGAGCTTGGTTGCGTCACCTGCTCGGTAACATCGGCACCTACAAACTGGTTTTGGAAGTATCTGTGAGTCACGGGGACTCAGCAATCTCACACCCTCGCGATCAAGACTATTTAAGCTTATAGGCAGGGAAAAGGTATGAGGTGGAGCTGCAGCAAGCGACTAGCATATTTGGTGGCTAACATACGCAAAAGAGAGCGAGAAAAGAAGGCAAAGCACGGTCGAGAAACTATGATCAAGAAGTGATCCTAGAACAACCTACGTCAAGCATAACTCCAACACCGTGTTCACTTCCCGGACTCTGCCGGAAAGAGACCATCACTTGAACAAGGAGACGAGAAAGTATTTCACCAGGAGGATAAAGAAGAACTTGGGTCCTTTATAAGCACCATAGATAGCAACAATCCTTAGGGAAGGCTTTAGGTGAAATATAACCCAAGATAACTCCAAAGAAGAGATTGATGGATTTAAAATATCTCATTCTTAGCGACATGTGAATCACGAAACATGAACTCAAATTATCAAGAATGACATAATACCACCTCCAAAGATACGATAGAAAGAATTGCACTCCGGAATGCAAGATGAAGAATTCTTGAGCTCCTCTGAAAAGAATCTTGATGAACGCTTGGAGAAGGGAATAAATCCTTTGATGAACCACCATGATGGGCCTTCATGAAGAACTCCGGTAAACAAAAGGATACCGAAAAGAAAGAGTAGTTGAAAACACAAGGTGAAACCTTGTAATGCTTTAGATGGATCTCCGTGACGAGGTAATTGAGAGAACTTGGAACTCCGGGAAAAGAAAGATGAACACATGGAAACAAGAATTTGATGAGCCTCCGAAATAAGGAATTGAATAAACTCGATGAAACAAGAATAAGGATTACATTATTCTTATCCTTCACCAATTTAGATTGATGACAAACAATGGATTTGGCATACTACTTATTCTCGTAGAAAGGATTAGGAGAGATATCAATAACTTGATAAGGTCTTCAATGAAACACCGGTAGGATTGAAAATAATGAATAAATTGATATGATAACGAATGACGAGAACTCTTGAACGAACCACCGTAAGAATTAAAAATGAACGAAGAGAAGATAAAGAAACACTGGGAAGAATTATAAATTGAACAAAGATGCTTGAGAGGATTTAGATACATGAGAACGAAGAGATCACGAACTGATTAGAGATCACTTGAACGAAGCACCGGTAAGATTTGGAGAACAATAGCTGAAAGCTGAGAATGAATAATATTTGAAAAGATGGCCTTTGGAGGAAATAAATGGAAAATAACTCATGAAATGCTCTGGGTGGGTGAAAAGAATTCTGACAATCGAAAATGATTATGAGAGGATGGTCTCAAACTAGAGCCACGAATTTCTGAGAGAACGGATAAGATATGGATGTAAAACTCTTCTTCGGTCTTCAAGTCTTGAGAATGACGACGAGAAACACCACCAAGGATCGTTGAGACACTCCGGGACGAAATTTAGGAAGGTTGAACCAACGATGAAAGAATTTGACAGATCAAGGAGAAAGGCATTTGACTGATGACAATTCATTCTTACGTCAAACTTCGAAAAGAATTTTTAAGATATCTCCGGGAGAATTAGAAGAGTCAGGTAAGATCCTGGAAAAGACCTGTGGGTTAGGGCCCACTCAAAAGATACACCGTTGAAAATATTACTTGAAAAGAGAGATTGCACCAGTTGAATTAAAATGGCTTGAATGAGATACCCATCTCGAAAGAGCTTGAACGAATGCAGAGTGGAAACACGAATCTTCGAGATATCTTCAGCACTCCGGAACAACTGAATAGCGAGAGGTGAATGATTAAGAATTGCACCGACATGAGAAAGCATTGAAATGAGGAAAGGGTATGATCAACACCAAAAGCTTGAATAGAATCCACCGGAGAAGAAAAAGAATGAAGAATGACGAACTTGAAGCTCCATTAGAATCTTCCTGAGAATCACCGGATAAGAACATTGACGGAAAAGGAATGGAGAGACTTCACAAGAATATAAAGGATACTTGATTAAGACATCGGATTCCTTGAAGAAAAAAGGGTGGGTGGGCGGGAAAACAAAGGCAACTTGGGGACGGCTGAAACAAACACTGCTGATAAGAACTGATAATTGATCTTACGGATGTTGAACTGATTGTATCCACTAGAAGAGAAGCACACCGGTTAAAAAGGATTGACATGACAAACTCGATGATCGAGAAGGATTAGTGTTCACATCGGGGTATGATAACACCGCTTAGGAAAAGGTATGGAATCAACATTTGACTTCGAAGCAACTCGAATACCACAACTCAAAACAAAACAAAGGATTGGCTTGCAAAATAAGCCGGAACAAATATATGATAGAGATTTCGTCCAAAGTTTTCGTGGTGGGGCCTACATGGGCTCGATCGTATAGCACCGTCATGTACAAGGCAGTGCGCATGACATACGAAGCATCCCCGAGTCGGCATAGCCAAGGACTCTTTAAGACACAACGAGACCACTGTAAAACCAACCGTGGATAGGCTGACCACTAGACGTCGAACCCCAATTTCATATCATACATCTGTCGGAAAGATATCCTAGGAGCTACTTGAATTCCCACTTATAAACTCCTGAAATTTTCCAGTTATGCAATCAGGTGTTGGGGATACATGGGAAGCATAATATCTCACCCAAAACTAGCAAATCCTACATCCAGCTGTATCCATCCTTCAACACATAACCAAGAAACCTTCGGAAATCATCTACCTCAACCTTCGAAAAGCATCCGTTATACGAGTTATGGAAATACTCCTGAACTCCCGCCCCAGTACTGGGTGGTGTCGAGGTTATCTCACCAACAACTGCATAAAAGAGATTTTCGATGTCAGCGAAACTAATATTAGGTATTCCAGAACTGCAACGATAAAACTGTGACGACAACACCTCGGAGCTCAACTCCCCGGGACACTGCCACAACCCCTAAATGACAGGAGGCACCAAGAACAATGTTCTCGTCACAAAACCATCGGAACGATTCCAAGATACCCGCGTGATCCTAAATTTTTTTAGTGAAATTTGAGAAGAGAAGAGTCAAAAATCTACGTCAGGATGCCTCACCAGAGCGACGAAGGGACTGGGGAGTAAAAAGAATTCCTAACTCTTCGATATATATAATCCTAAATGACTCAAAACATTTTTCTAGACTCAACAACGCCAACGATTCGATCAAGCAGGGGGCTCCTAAGGTCGGGGAAGGCTCTGATACCAACTTGTAATGCCCTTGATGCGGCTATATCTCCCACGTGTTGAAGCACGACTTAGAGGCATAACCGCATTGAAAGCAATGTCGCAAGTGAGGTAATCTTCACACAACCCATGTAATACATAAAGGGAAAGAGATACATAGTTGGCTTACAATCGCCACTTCACACAATTACATGAATAAAGCATTACATCAAACAGATACAATCAAGGTCCGACTACGGAACCAAAATAAAAGAAGACTACCCCAAATGCTACACAGATCCCCGATCGTCCCGACTGGGCTCCACAACTGATCGACTAGAACGAAACAACACAAAGGACA
The DNA here is from genome assembly GCF_018294505.1 of Triticum aestivum. Taxonomy (NCBI): domain Eukaryota; kingdom Viridiplantae; phylum Streptophyta; class Magnoliopsida; order Poales; family Poaceae; genus Triticum; species Triticum aestivum. The sequence continues at coordinate 325,314,759 of NC_057812.1, forward strand.
AGATCTTCATAGAGCTCCTCCTTGAGCTTGGTTGCGTCACCTGCTCGGTAACATCGGCACCTGCAAACTGGTTTTGGAAGTATCTGTGAGTCACGGGGACTCAGCAATCTCACACCCTCGCGATCAAGACAATTTAAGCTTATAGGTAGGGAAAAGGTATGAGATGGAGCTGCAGCAAGCGACTAGCATATTTGGTGGCTAACATACGCAAAAGAGAGCGAGAAGAGAAGGCAAAGCATGGTCGAGAAACTATGATCAAGAAGTGATCCTAGAACAACCTACGTCAAGCATAACTCCAACACCGTGTTCACTTCCCGGACTCCGCCGGAAAGAGACCATCATGGTAACACACACGGTTGATGTATTTTAATTGAAGTCAACTTCAGGTTTTCTACAACCGGACATTAACAAATTCCCATCTGCCCATAACCGTGGGCACGACTTTCGAAAGTTCAAATCCCTGCAGGGCTGTCCCAACTTAGCCCATCACAAGCTCTCACGGTCAACGAAGGATATTCCTTCTAGTGGGAAGACCCGATCAGGTTCGGAATCCCGGTTACAAGACATTTCGACAATGGTAAAACAAGACCAGCAACACCGCCCGAATGTGCCGACAAATCCTGATAGGAGCTGCACATATGTCATTCTCAGGGCACACTCAGATGAGCTCTCCATACAACTAAAACCAAACCTCGAGTTTCCCCGAGGGGGCACTGCACAGGGCTCTAGTTTGGACCAACACTCAGAGGAGCACTAGTCGGGGGGGGGGGGGGTTAAAATAATGATGACCCTTGAGTCTGCAGAACCCAAGGGAAAGAAAAGGCTAGGTGGCGAATGCTAAAACCAATGTTGGGCATTGCTGGAGGAGTTTTATTCAAGGCGAACTGTCAAGGGGTTCCAATTATAACCCAACAGCGTAAGGAACGCAAAATCCGGGAACATAACACCGATATGACGGAAACTAGGGCGGCAAGAGTGGAACAAAACACCAGGCATAAGGCCGAGCCTTCCACCCTTTACCAAGTATATAGATGCATTAATTAAGTAAAAGATATTGTGATATCCCAACAAGTAAACATGTTCCAACAAGGAACAACATCTCCATGTTCCAACAAGGAACAAACTTCATCTTCACCTGCAACTAACAAGGCTATAAGAAGGGCTGAGCAAAGCGGTAACATAGCCAAACAACGGTTTGCTAGGACAAGGTGGGTTAGAGGCTTGGTTCAACAATATAGGAGGCATGATAAGCAAGTGGTAGGTATCGCGACATAGGCATAGCAAAAGAGCGAGCAACTAGCAAGCAAAGATAGAAGTGATTTCGAGGGTATGGTCATCTTGCCTGAAATCCTGCAAGGAAGAAGAACGAGTCCATGAAGAATACAAACGGGCATAGTCGAACGGGTCCTCACAAACGCGATGTTATCGGAACCAACCCGAAGAAGCAACACCGGAAAGAAGCACACAACATAGTAAACAAACAACACATGGACATGGCATGATGCACAACCAAGTATGATGCATGCTCGGTTTAATGATACATGGCATGGCATGGCAAAGAGCACAAACAATCCTAACAATCCTATAAATTAAGTGGAGCTCAACATGCAACTCCATTGCATATTGACGAAACACCACATGACTTATTTAGTTCTCTCTTGTTTACGTACCCAACAAGATTAAATGTTGTTAGCATGGCAAGAGGGTGAGGCAAATGAAAACTACCTATCTAGGCAAGTTTAAATGAGGCCGGAAGCAACGAACAACAATTCCGTAAACTCCTCATATGCATATTTTAGGTTTGGTGCTGTTCTGCCCTAAACATAATTTTAGAGTTGTTAAACATGCAAAGAGATGCCACCATGTTAAACTAGGCAAAATTCTACCCCATTTACATATAAAGTTTGTTAGGTTTGGAGCTACGGTTATTTAGATATGAATTAAATCATTTTAGCAAGTTATTTAAGCAAATTTAAACAAACAGCATTTTAAACATTTTAACCATGGATGAAAATGACATATTATGAAACTAGATGCAATTCTAAGCATATTTCATATATAAATTGTTTTAATATGATGCACCGTTTGTGAGTTGTTAAATGCATGAACTAGAGGGACTTTTCTGCAAAACTGTTTTACTGGACTAATTAGCAAAAAACCCAGGAGCTGAAAAAAACATACACGGGCCGAAACTAGGTGAGCGTAGGATAATATTCAGCACCCAGGGCGTCACATAAGCAAACAGGGATGGGTTGGCTGGTGCTCACCTCGCGGGCCTTGGGCCAGCGGATCTGGTGGGCTAAGGCTGCAGAAAACAAGGTGGAGCAGATCGGAAAAGGATCCCGAGGGAGATGGAAGAGAGTGGCGGCGGCGGAGGATCCCTAGAAATTAGGGATTTGGTCTTCGGATAGACTAATATATATAGCGGGTAGGTTAGGCTAGGGGCTATCTCGTCCCTCCGATCGTAATCAGATGGATGGAAAAATATGTTAGGAAGTCCAATTAACAAAACAGAGATGTTTTGTAGATGTTTGGGGATGATCCGGACCCAACGGTGACAACTGTCCGGGTAGGGTTCGGGTAAGTTTCGGACACGCGCGAGGGGTCGATGCACTATGCAGAGAGGGTTTCGGGGTCTGGAGGTAGGTAGTGGGCTGTGTAGACGATCTCGAGCTGCGAGAAGAGAAGAGAGGGAGGCCTGGCAACTGTTTCCGGAGACCGAAAACGTCCGATGTTAGACCGGCTATACTGCCGCTATAGTTATCCGTTGGGGCATGAAACGATCTTCGAATGCGATGAAACTTGACAGGTGGTCTATCTACACTAAAGTAAGACCACACGTCAACTCTCATCCCATTCCGAGAACATTTTCCGGCCACTTCTAAAATACTATTTCGGACATGCCGCGGGCGCGTGCAAGTGTGTCTGGGCTCAGAACGGGCAACAGATGAAACAAGGAGACCGGGACGGATGCAAGTTTCAAAAACATGATGATGCAATGCACATGATGACATGATGAAATGCAACACGCAAGCAAATGACATGGCAACGATAGCGAATAACTAGAAGACACCTGCACGTCGGTCTCGGGGCGTTACACATGTTTCATGGGCCATCTGTGTTACGTGTATCTTAAGCTTAAGATGCCAGGGCCAAAGGGCGTGATCACTATCACGGGCAATAGGAAGTTGTCTGAAGAATGTCTCTAGAAGGGCTCCCAGATCGCTGACGAGCAGATGACAATGGCCAAATTAGATGAGTACAAGAAAACGGTGGATTCAAGTGACCTGCTAAAGTCCAAAAAGGTTATTGTGGAATCCGCTTTCCAATCGGAAGGAGAGACGAAGCCAGTGCACATTCATCCTAAGGATTCAAATGCCGCCCCAACCAACATCTCCACCACCCTTGACAGCAAATAGGAAGGCGAGCTCATCCAGTTCCTCCGTGAGAACTGGGACATCTTCGCATGGAAGCCTTCTGACATGCCTGCTGTTCCCAGGGAACTGGCTGAGCACAGACTCCATGTTGACTCAAATATGAAGCATGTCAAAGAGCACCTTCGACGATCTTCCATAGAGAAGCGCAAAGCAATCAGCGATGAGATAGTGCGGCTGTTAGCCGCCGAATTCATCCAAGAGGTATACCACTCCGAGTGGCTCGCCAACATCGTCATGGTTCCGAAGAAGAATAACCCCCTCTAGATGTGCATCGATTTTAAGCACATAAATCGGGCCTGCCTGAAGGATCACTTTCCTCTCCCTCACATTGATCAGATGGTAGATTCTACTGTCGGGTGTGAGCGGTTATCGTTTCTGGATGTGTACTCCGGGTACCACCAGATCCGATTGTACGGCCCTGATGAAATAAAAACAGCGTTCATCACCCCATTCAGGTGTTTTTGCTATATCACTATGCCATTCGGGTTGAAAAATGTTGGGGCCAAGTTTCAGCGCATGATTCAGAAGTGCTTACGGAAGCAGATCAGTCGGAACATGGAGGCTTATATGGATGACATCATGATCAAGTATAGGAAAGGTTCCGACCTCCTGACTGACCTTGTCGAGACCTTCGCAAACTTACGCACTTTTGGCATTGAGGGAGTCCTGGATTAGGGGGTGTTCGGATAGCCGAACTATACCTTCAGCCAGACTCCTGGACTATGAAGATACAAGATTGAAGACTCCGTCCCGTGTCCGGAAGGGACTTTCCTTGGCGTGGAAGGCAAGCTTGGCGATACGGATGTTTAGATCTCCTACCATTGTAACCGACTCTATGTAACCCTAACCCTCTCCGGTGTCTATATAAACCTGGGGGGTTTTAGTCCATAGGACAACATACACATCAACAATCATACCACAGGCTAGCTTCTAGGGTTTAGCCTCTCTGATCTCGCGGTAGATCTACTCTTGTACTACCCATATCATCAATATTAATCAAGCAGGACGTAGGGTTTTACCTCCATCGAGAGGGCCCGAACCTGGGTAAAACTTCGTGTCCCTTGACTCATGTTACCATCCAGCCTAGACGCATAGTTCGGGACCCCCTACCCGAGATCCGCCGATTTTGACACTGACATTGGTGCTTTCATTGAGAGTTCCTCTGTGCCGTCGCCGTCAGGCCCGATGGCTCCTACGATCATCAATGGCGATGCAGTCCAGGGTGAGACCTTCCTCCCCGGACAAATCTTCGTCTTTGGCGGCTTCACACTACGGGCCAATTCACTTGGCCATCTAGAGCAGATCGAAAGCTACGCCCCTGGCCGTTAGGTCAGATTCGGAAGTTTAAACTACATGGCTAACATTCGCGGAGACTTGATCTTCGACGGATTCGAACCACTGCTGAGCGCACCGCACTCTCACGACGAGCATGATCTAGCTCTGCCGCCGAACAGTGCCCTGGAGGCCGCATCCGCATCGGCTCCGACCCTTAGTTCGGAGCCAACTGCGCCGATCGAGGATGGGCGGTTGGACGCCACCTCTGGGGCTGTGATCCCAACAGTGGTTGAGCCGAACACCAGCCCCGTACTCTGCAAGACTCGTGACTCCATGGAGCCGGATTCTTCTCCGGACTCCGAACCCTCCACGCCCCTGCCAATCGAATCCGATTGGGCGCCGATCATGGAGTTCACTGCCGCAGACATCTTTCAGCACTCGCCTTTTGGCGATATCTTGAAGACACTGAAGTCTCTCTCTTTATCAGGAGAGCCCTGTCCGGACTGCGATCAGCGAGGTTGGGGTACGGATGATGAAGAAATTCAAAGCCCACCCACCACCCACTTTGTAGCCACTGTGGACGACCTAACTGACATGCTCGACTTTGACTCCGAAGACATCGACGGTATGGACGCCAATGAAGGAGACAATGAAGAACCAGCGCCTGTTGGGCCCTGGAACGCCACCTCGTCATATGACGTATACACGATGGACGCACCAAAAGATGACGACGAGGAGAGGAAGGACGCACCGAAGGCTTGTTCCCTCGAAAAGCAGTCAAAACAGTGACGCAAGCGCCGCCCCAAATCCCGCCTCGACAGAAATAGCGATCACACAGACCCAGCGCTGGAGCAGGGCAAACCGCTGCCGGACAACGGCAATCCAAATGTTCAAACCGAACAAACAAATCCTATCAAGGCTAATGGCCCGGACGACATAACGCCGGACAGGCACCCGGAGCATCAGAATGCCCACAAAAGGCTCGTTGCCACCGCGAGGAGCCTTAAAAAGCAGAAGCGAAGGCTCAAGGCCGCGCAAAACACACTCCAATTCAGATGGAGTAAAATACTCAATACAGCAACAATGTACGGCGACGATCGCCCCTCAAAGAGCTACCGAAAGCGGAAGCTACTACCTGAATTCGATGAGGAGGCCTCCGACCCCCCACAACCAAATATCAGAGCAGCCACCCGGTCGGATAGACGACCCCTCTATCAACACAGAACGACATACAACGCCGGTCACAATACAACACGCAACCCACGCGAGGGCTCGCACCCAAAGGACGGCGCAACAAGATCCATTTATGGACCATGCAGGCGCGCCCCAGCATGCAATGCAACACAACAAACGTCTGAACAATGTGGCATACGCAGCTACAGGGGTGCCGCACATCCCCTGTGTTTCACCGATGAGGTGCTAGAACATGAATTTCCAGAGGGATTCGAGCCCGTAAACATAGAGGCATATGACGGAACAACAGACCCGGGGGTCTGGATTGAGGACTACATCCCTCATATCCATACGGCTCGAGGAGATGATCTCCATGCCATCAAGTACTTACCCCTCAAGCTCAAAGGGCCAGCTCGTCACTGACTCAAAGGCCTCCCCGAAAGCTCCATTGGAAGTTGGGAAGAGCTCGAAGACGCCTTTCGGGCAAATTTTCAAAGGGACTCATGTCCGACCTTCGGATGCGGATGATCTGAGTCATATAACTCAGCAGCCCGGAGAGTCAGCCCGAAAGCTTTGGAATAGGTTTCTTACTAAAAAGAACCAGATTGTCGACTGTCCGGACGCCGAAGCCTTAGCGGCTTTCAAGCATAGCGTTCGTGACGAATGGCTCGCCAGACACCTCGGCCAAAATAAGCCGAGAACAATGGCCGCATTAACAAACCTCATGACCCGCTTTTGCGCGGGTGAGGACAGCTGGCTAGCCAGATGCTGCACCAGCGATCCCAACACATCTGAAGTTAGAGATGGAAACGGGAAATCACGGCGCAATAGCAATAACAAACGCCGGAATAAAGAAGACATCACGAAGGGCACGACAGTAAACGCTGGATTCAAAGTCTCTCGGCCAGGTCAAAAGCCGCCCCCTAAAGGCACCAGGGATGAACTATCCAGCCTCAACAAAATTCTGGACCAAGTATGTCAGATCCATAGTACCCCTGGCAAACCTGCTAATCATACCCACAGAGAATGTTGGGTCTTTAAGCAGTCCGGCAAACTCAACACCGTACACAAGGGGGAGGATACACCAAGTGAAGACAAGGACGAGCCTCCCAAGCAAGACACTAGGGAACAAAAGAAATTCCCACCGGAAGTCAAAACAGTAAACGTACTACACATGATCAAGGGAAAAAACAATGCGGCACCCCCAAGAAAATATACCCAAGTGCCTGTCACCGCGAAGTCCTGCCAACGGTCATCTCAACCGATCATTTTCGACCATCGCGATTACTCAGCAAGTATCCGACACGCAGGATGGGCTGCCCTGGTATTAGACCCAGTAATTGGCGGATATCACTTCACACGAGTCTTGATGGACGGCGGCAGTAGCCTAAAGCTAATATACCAGGATGCAATCCGCGGGATGGGGTTAGACCCAACACAAATTTGCCACAACAATACTACCTTTAAAGGAGTAACGCCAGGCCCAGGGGCTCATTGTGCGGGCTCCCTCCTACTGCAAGTTATATTCGGCTCCCCCGATAACTTCCATAGCGAACATTTAACTTTCCACATCGCTCCGTTCCGAAGTGGCTATCAAGCACTGCTCGGACGCAAAGCTTTCGCTCGCTTTAATGCAATACCACGCTACGCCTCCCTTACAGTCAAGATGCCTGGTCCACGAGGCATCATTTGAGTGCACGGAAGTATCAAGCGATCTCTACGCGCCGAAGAGAGTGAGGCTGCCTTGGCAGCCGCACACTAAAGGCACCCGGACCAACGAAAGCATCCAATAGGTCGTCAAGACCTCAGATACAACTAATCGAGTCCGGCGCCACTACTTATACCGCATAAACGGTCACACCCCTATTTTTCAATACAAGGGGCTCCACGCACGCAGACAAGTGGCAATTTCTCCTCCTCTTGAATTACACATGGTTTCTTTAGAAAACTATCTTTTTTGCACGACCACCTTTTCACCCAAATTCCTCTCTTTTACAGACGATCATCATGCTACACCCGTCCAGGATACGGCACAACAGAGACACAGGCACAGACGTGCAGCAGGGACCCACTCCAAGGATTCTTTTTAGATTAAGACCCTGCGTAAACCCTTTTTACTGTCTCTTGTTGATACATATCCGCCGTTGAGAAGGATGCTGACGTCTTGGCATGTGGCCATGCCAGACCAATGCACGTACCTGGACATAAGGGGCTTCTTACAAAGGCCATTATTTAGGCCCGGTTTATACCATAAAGACCGAATACCTTAGGGAGTGTTCGGCGTCGCGAGTTTGGCCCTATATGCATCAGCTCCGAATCATTGTCTTTGGTCAAATGTTGGGTTTGCCCGGCTCCTGTGTTTTAGTGCCTTACATTCTGCTTTACCGGCTAAGGTAGCACCAGGAGAACTACTGCGATTGTGCCCTGGTTCATCCGGACGAGCACCTCAGTAGAGAAAGCCGAAAACTGACTGTCATGATCTAGCACGAGACTGGTCAACCACTCGATGACCCATGGGAATGTTAGAATTCCTACGCCTTAACGAAGGGCCGCTTTTCGGCCAGGCATATACGCACCCCGGGATCAGGAGAGTGCGGAGCCACTAGGGGCTATCTAGTAGCCCCACTGTCAAACTCCTATGGCTAAGTGAAAGTGTTAAAGCATTATAGTCCGGTTGCCTCGCTCGCTCCGCTATCACCTCCTTAATAGGACCAAGACGTTGGGTTAAGTGTGAACGCGTGTTTCTGCAAACACATCCGTATTATATGTGTGGGGGTTGAAGCCGACGACTGCAATCTTTCAGGTTATACACATGTATACATAAACGGCCGCCCAGGAGGCATCACATTACTTTCAGGCAAAAGTATAAAAGTAGCCTTATGAAAATTTATAAAAGCACTTCGCTTACAATGAGATTACATGTCACTCAAACATACTATTTTTTGAGCACTGTGTCTCTATCAAACGAGCACCCTCAAGAACTTCCTCAAAGTAGTGCTCAGCAGCCCTTCGACCTATGGCCGAATCCTGCGCTGCAACAGTGGTAGCATCCATCTCTTCCCAGTATGCTTTAGCACGGGCAAAGGCCATTCGTGCGCCTTCTATGCACGCCGACCTCTTCATCGCATTTATGCGCGGCACCACACCAAGGAACTGCTGCACCAAGCTGAAATAGCTGCTCGGTTTCGACCTTCCCGACATAGCTGATCCACAACAGACCTCATGGAGAGTCCGGACAACCTATTTAGTTCGGCCCATTCGGTTAATTGGTCCATCAATGAAAGCGGACGCTCGGGAGAAAGGAATTTGTCGGGACCCTGATTCTAAGTCACACCGATCTAGCATGTAACACCTCATATCACCTTGCGGCCTCACACACGGTATTTCCACAGGTGTCGCCCTACCATGGCCCGGGACCGTTTGTGCCTTTTGGCTCACGTATATGATAGTATCGCTAGCATCCATATGATAGAGAACCCGGGCCGACATGACTAGTCGTGAACCCTAAGCGGCACTAACCCATGGGGACATGCATACATGAATCAACTTCGAGCATGTCGGTCAGCAGCGTGTGAATCCGGGCTATAGCACTGGGCTAACAGGACTCCGGTAACCTGGGCTGTAGCAGGCTAGGCAGGACTCTGGATGTCACTGCGTGACATTTCCCCGAAGGGACAGACACAGGAACGAAGTGAAACACATGCCGGCCAGTCAACTGTCCTGAACAGTAGTGCTGGGCTAGCAGGACTCCGGTGAACCGGGCTGTAGCGGACTACTATGGCTCAAGGAGACACTAGACTAAATTTCCCCATAAGAGAGGCTGACAAGGATAAACAACTAGATCGTCGGATCCCACACATAGCAATACATGTTACACGTACGCATAACATGCAAGTATGTGTTGTACAACATGGCATCAGAACATAACGCAAACTCATATAGATAAAGGCCCAGAAGAGCCACATAACATATATACGAACAGGGGTCACATGACCCATCATTCAGAGCATACAAGCAACAAGCGGAAGCATTACATGTCTGAGTACAGACAACTACAAAAGAAAAGGCTGTGAGCCTGACTATCTACAACGTCCGATCAAGATCATAGCTGAGGTACAAGCTACTTGTCGAAGTCCACGTAAACAAGTAAGACCCAAGTCTCCGCTGCAAAAGCATAAATAAAGCAACGTGAGTACAAAGGTACTCAGCAAGACTTACATCAGATCCTATCATACATGCATTTGTATCAAGAAGGTAATGTGGGGTTTAGTTGCAGCAAGCCAGCTTTGACTCAGTGGCTATCTTGTACTATGACTGCTGGTAACTCTTCTGAGGTGGCGCACACGAGTCCACTAATCACCACATCAATACACCACTATGGATTCATTCCCGTCTCACTACGAGAAGGCCATCCATAGCACTCACACTTATCTTGAGCATTTTAGGGTATCCACTTTAAGTTGTCTATGTACCACATAAGCATCCAAGAAGTCCATAACCGAGGACACGGCTATTCGAATAGATCATGATAACCCTGCAGGGGTGTACTTCTTCACGCACGCTCTCACCACTTATCACCATGTACACGTCATGTATCTCGGCAACCTTCAAGCGGAAGCTTGGCGAGGGTGTCGGCCACGACCTGACTAACCACACAAGACTCTAGTCCAGGTTTATCGCCTATTCGGGTTCCATCCGCAAGGAGATCCGGCCGGGGTTTCGCTCACGGCCCCAAACGATGTGTACAGGGTTCCCGAGCCCACCATCCGGGTGCCACTCGGTACACCGGGCCACGTGTGCCTAGTCTGTCCCAAGCCCACCTGGCCGGGTGCCACTTGGTAGACTACTAACACTACCTACAAACACCAGAAACTATTTGCAACTCCTGGACAGAGATCAAGTTGGTTAATAAGTCGAGAGAGCTTGGAGTGCCCGGAGCCCAATGTGTGGTAGTAGCTAGTCATTGGACAACATACACAGAACTCAGTGCTTAAGGACGGTTCCAGTGAGACAACCCACCATGTACTCCTACATGGCCTCTCACCGCTACCTTTACCAAAACGTGTTCACACGTTCACTCTCAGCACCAGAACATATCGTAACACTCCAATTCATTCCCAATGAATCAGACCTGACACAACTCTAAGCAATAGCAGGCATGGCATGGTAGGAACACAACATGGCTCAATCAACTCCTACACATGCTAGTGGGTTTCAACTATTTACTGTGGCAATGACAGGTCATGCAGAGGAATGGATTCAACTACCGCAGCATAAAGTAGCAGTTGAATCGTTGTTGTCCTAATGCAATAAAAGAGAGCAGGAGCGAGAGAGTGGGATTGTATCGGAATGAACAAAGGGGTTTGCTTGCCTGGTAGATCAACAGAGGGGGCACTGCTCCACAGATAGGTACTCTGGAACACTCTCCGAAGCAGAACCTATCGAGAAGGAACGGTGTCGACAATCAAACACGAGCATATGCAACAATATGATGCATGAATATGGCATGAACATGTGATGTGTTTTGAGCTAATGCATTTAGCATTCAACTGGTTGAAGTCCATTTGAACCAAAGGTTCAAATGCAACTCCAAAATAAGCTCTTATAAATGCCATTCATGTGTTTTCACCTATACATCAGGTATAACTTGGTTTTTCATTCATGAAACTGATACAGATGGATAGATTGAATTTTTATGATAATTTTTCATATATAAATTATTTCAATCTGAGCTACGGTTGAATTTCTGTGATTTTTGAAGTTTAGAACATTTTCTGAAATTTCCTGTTTTAAAATAATTCCAGAAAAAGGATAACTGCGTCAGCATGACATCATGCCTGCGTCAGCAGGCCAGTGGCGCTGACTGGGTCAAACCTGACATGTGGGGTCCACACGTCAGTGTCACAGTTAGTTAACAGGGGGGGGTTATTTCTAATCTAACTTAGATTAGTGGCGCTGGGGCCCACTGTCAGTGTCTCAAAGTTAACTAAGTGGTGATTAGCTTAAGCTAATCACCTGGCAGGTCAGACCCACACGTCAGGCCGGCGAGGTTAACACCGGCGACGTCTGGACGTGGCGGCGTCCGTGTTATAGGCCACGGGGGCGGCGACTAAGGGCACCGGGGCATAGCCCGGGCTCTCGCACAGCCAGCGGAGCAGGTAGAGGAAGCTGGGGTGGCCAAAGCTCGCCGGAGCGGAGCTTGCGGCGGTGGAGGGGCTAGAGGCGCAGGGAAGCAGAGGAGTAGGGGGAAACGACGGCGGGGCTTACAGCGGACTTGCAGGGCTGCTCGTTGTGGCCGGGGGACGCGCTGGAGACGACGGAGCAACGATGGCGATCTACGGCGGCCGGAGGCGAAGAGGATGGCGATGGCGGCGCTCCAGGGCTTCCCGCGTCACGTGGCTCGATGGAGAGGTGGACTGTGACGTGGCGGAGCTTTTGAGCTGGTCGGAGAAGCGAGGGGGAGGCGGTGGCTACGGAAACGGTGAACGGCGGCGACGACAGTGCTCGGGCGGTCGCGCCGGAGAGAACCAGGGGAGGAGGGAGAGCGAGGGAGAGGGAGAGAGGTGCGGGGCGTCGTGGCGACATCCAGGAAGGCTAGAGCGACGAGGAGGGGAAGCAGGAGGTGGCGGGGAGACGTGGCCACGGCCGGCTGTGGCGCGGCCACGCAGCAGCTCCTACTGGCAGGAGCTTAAAGAAGCTCCTGGCAGTTGGGCTGGGCCGTAGGGCCAGGCCAGGCTGCACAGGTGAGTTGACCCAGGTAAGTATTTCCCTTACTTTTGTTTTCTGTTTTCTATTTTTTGACATTTGTTTTGATTTAGTAAAAATACTAAATCATTTTATTTACTTCTGTCAATTTATGCAGGGACCTAAGGGATTATTCCAAAGCCCCTCACCAAAATTCAGAATTTTTGGACATATACAAAATATATAACATATATATCCAATGCAAATAAATATTGGATTAATTCCAAATGCCCAAAATAAATACTTATGAGATCCTAAAAATATTGGTTTGATTTTTATCTCTGTCCAATATTTTCAGAGAGCAACATGAACATTTTCTTGGACCTTTTTGGAGCAATTTTTAACTGGGTTATTTCCAGAAATGATTCTGAGGGTTTCACAAATCCCCATTTCAAATTTAAATGGAATTTAACATGATGCACACATGACTAGCTAGCCTTGAGCATACCAGAACTAGGGATGTGACAACTCGCCCCCACTTGAAAGAATCTCGTCCCGAGATTCAGGGGTCGATGGAAAGAAGGTGGGGTACTCCAGTCGAAGACGATCTTCTCGCTCCCAGGTAGCTTCTCTCTCGGAATGATGAGACCACTGAACTTTGAGAAACTTGATGTTCTGATGTCGAGTAACACGCTCTGCTTGATCAAGAATGCGAACAGGATACTCTCGATATGTGAGGTTATCTTGGAGATCAAGCGTTTCGTGGTCCACTCCACGGATGGGATCCGAGAAGCAACGCCTGAGTTGAGAGACGTGGAAGACATCATGAACTCGAGAAAGGTGTGGGGGTAGTTCCAACTGGTTGGCAACCTCTCCTCATTTAGCGAGAATGTGAAAAGGACCAATGTAACGAGGAGCCAACTTGCCCTTGATACCGAAACGATGGGTACCCTTCAAAGGGGTAACCCGAAGGTAAGCCTTGTCGCCAACTTCATAACCCACTTCCTTATGACGACGGTCATACTGGCTCTTTTGACGAGATTGGGCTGTTTTCAAATTCTCACGAATGATGCGAACTTGCTCTTCTGCCTCCTGGATCATGTCCGGTCCAAAGAATTGTCTTTCACCTGTTTCTGACCAGTTCAAAGGTGTTCGACATCTTCGTCCATACAGAATCTCAAAAGGAGCTTTCTTGAGACTGGATTGGTAGCTATTGTTATAAGCAAACTCGGCGAAAGGAAGGCACTTCTCCCAGTCCATACCGAATGAGATAACGCAAGCTCTAAGCATGTCTTCGAGAATTTGATTGACCCGTTCCACCTGACCACTCGACTGAGGGTGGAAAGCGGTACTGAAGGAAAGATGGGTGCCCATGGCAGTTTGGAAACTCTCCCAGAAATGAGAAGTGAAAAGACTACCACGGTCTGAATTGATCTCTAGTGGAACACCATGAAGTGACACTATTCGAGAAATGTATAAGTCAGCAAGCTGACTAGCAGTGATATTCTCTCGAACAGGTAGGAAGTGAGCCACTTTGGAAAGACGACCAATGACTACAAATATAGCATTATTCCCTCTCTTGGTCCTGGGAAAACCGGTGATGAAGTCCATACCAACCTTATCCCATTTCCACTCAGGAATAGCTAAAGGCTGAAGGGTGCCAGCAGGCCTTTGATGCTCTGCCTTAACGCGACGACAAACATCACAATTAGCAATGAACTGAGCGATTTCTCTCTTCATCCTAGTCCACCAGAACCTCTGGCGTAGGTCCTGATACATCTTAGTACTACCAGGATGAATCGTGAGAGGAGATTCATGAGCCTCCTTAAGGATCAGTTGTCGTAGATGTTGATTCTTGGGAACCACCAAGCGATTCTCAAAGAAAACAACACCTCGATCATCTATAGAGAAACTACCACCAACTCCCTTGTTAATGTTTCTCTTGATCCGGGAAATTCCCATATCCTGCTTTTGACCAGAGATGATTTGATCCACAAGAGTAGGTTTCGCCACCAAGGTAGAAAGGAATCCGCGAGGAGCAATGTGAAGATTAAGATTACAGAATTCCTCATGGAGAAGTGGTTGGCCCTGCTGCAACATAAGATTGTTGCAATAGGACTTACGACTTAGCGCATCAGCCATGACATTTCCCTTGCCTGGGGTGTAGGTAATCCCTAAGTCGTAATCTGAGATCAACTCCAACCAACGTCTTTGCCTAAGGTTCAAATCTGGTTGGGTGAAGATATACTTGAGACTCTGGTGGTCGGTGTAAATCTCATAACGTTTACCGAGAAGGTAATGTCGCCATGTCTTAAGTGCATAGACTACGGCTGCAAGCTCTAGATCATGTGTAGGATAATTCTCCTCATGTGGATGCAACTGTCGAGATGCATAGGCAATCACATGATGATCCTGCATAAGAATGCAACCTAATCCCTGTCGTGAGGCGTCGCAGTAGATAACAAAGTCTTTAGTGAAATCCGGTGGCACAAGTATGGGAGCAGAAGTCAGGCGTCTTTTCAGTTCCTGAAAACTGTACTCACACTATGGGGACCACTCAAACTTTTTATCTTTCTTGAGAAGTTCCGTGAGAGGTTTGGCCACTTTGGAGAAGTTCTCAACGAAGCGGCGACAATAACTGGCTAGACCAAGGAAACTCCTAACTTGTTTAACTGTTTCAGGTGGAGTCCAATCAAGAACGGCTTGAACTCTCTCGGGATTGACAGCAATGCCCTTACCAGAGATCACGTGGCCTAGGTAGGTCACTTCTGGCAACCAAAATTCGCACTTGGAGAACTTGGCATAAAGGCGATGCTCTCTGAGTTTTTCTAACACGAGTCTAAGATGTTCGGCATGCTCTTCCTCGTTCTTCGAGTAAATAAGGATATCATCGAGGTAAACCACGACGAACTTATCTAAGTACTCCATGAAGATCGAGTTCATCAAATGGGAGAAGGTAGCTGGAGCATTGGTTAGACCAAAGGACATGACGGTGTACTCGTACTGGCCATAACGAGTGATGAAAGCCGTCTTAGGAATGTCCCCATTTCTGATCTTGATTTGGTGGTAGCCTAACCTCAAATCCATCTTGGAAAAGACTGTGAGCTGATCATACATGTCGTTGATCCTGGGGAGCAGATACTTGTTCTTTATCGTGACTAAATTAACGGGATGATAATCTACAACCATCTGGTCCGTACCATCCTTCTTCTTGACGAAGAGGACGGGGCAAGCCCAGGGAGAAGAACTAGGACGGATGAAACCCTTTTGCAAGGATTCATCGAGTTGTTTCTTAAGCTCGGCTAGCTCTAAGGGTGCCATCTTATAAGGTCTCCTAGAAATTCGGGCGGTTCCTGGGATAAGATCTATGACGAACTCTACATCCCTGTCAGGTGGAATACCTGGCAGTTCTTCTGGAAAGACATCCGGAAAGTCACGGACTACCGAGATATGCTCAAGGTCTGGAAGAGGGCTGGCATTAAGAGAATAAAGCTGACGCTTTGCAATTCTGGTGGAGACAGTGACTATCTTGCCAGAGGGGTGTGTAAGCTGAACAGACCTAGTGTAACAATCAATCTTGGCATAATGAGCTTTCATCCAGTCCATACCCAAGATGATGTTAATATCTGTAGACTTGAGGGCTATGAGTGACACAAGGAATACGAGTCTGTCGACAAGGATTTCATTACCATGGCTTATTCTGGTAGTTTGCCATCTAGACCCCGGAGTTTGGATTTCAAGTGGAGTTGGCATATTACAAAATGACATGTCATGCAAACAAGCACAACCTTCAGAGATGAAGGAGTGAGATGCTCCAGTATCGAACAGAACCGAAGCTGGATGATAGTTGACAAGGAGTGTACCAAGAACAACATCCGGATCATCATGAGCGTCTTTAGCTGAGACGTGATGCACACGTCCATGTTCAGTGGGAGCTAACTTGACACTGATCATCTTGCGTGATGGCTTATCACAGCCAATAGACTTCTCGGGCGGGGGTGGAGCATAGCTGGCTTGAGAGCAGTCATGTGCATAGTGTCCTGGCTCTCCGCATGTGAAGCAAGTCCCTGAAGTAGGACGTGGACCCGCATTGACAAGCGGTCTACCAATAAGCCTGGGTGGAGCATACTGCTGAACTGGGTGAGGTGCCACACAAGAAGGCCTCAGTGTATGACCGGGTGGAAGAGCGGAGTTCGGAACCCAAATCCGGCGCTTCTGAGAACTAGAACCGGAGGAAGAAACCAAATCACGGGTGTGGTTACAAGACTCCTCGTAGGTGAGCTGAGCTGTCTCCGCATTAATGGCCTTGTTCACAAGAGCCTAGAATGTATTGCAATGGTGCAAGTGGAGATCACGATGCAACTTGGGGTTGAGACCCTTCCGGAACCTACCCTGCTTCTTGGCGTCCGTGGACACTTCTTCTGCAGCATAGCGGGCGAGGTTCTCAAACTCTCTACTGTAAGCATCAACAACCATCTTACCCTGTGTGAAACTACAGAACTCTTCTCTCTTGCGATCGATGAGGGCTTCAGGAGTGTGATGCTCGCGAAAAGCCTCAGTGAAATCTCTCCAGGTAGGAATCTGGCCAGCTGGGAGCATACCCTCATAGTTCTGCCAACAAAGACTAGCAGGACCTTCTAGGTGATATGCAGCATAGATGACCTTGTCACCTTCAGCTACGTTCGCAGAACGCAGCTTGTGAGTGATACTACGAAGCCAGTCATCTGCATCGAGTGGCTCAATGGAATGATGGAAGGTGGGTGGTTTCAGACCAATGAAATCATGGATGGTCACTGACTCTTTGCACCGATGTGCGGTGTTCTCCTCGATACGTGCCAACAAGCGGTTAGACTCACGCTTGTTCCTCTCCATCTCTAACATGAACTCTGCCAATGAAGGTTGGTCGGGAGGATCCTCCTCATCCCTAGCACCTCCGTGGTTCAGGCAACGAGCAACAGAACTTCGGTTAACTCACGACATCCTGAGAAGCGGAACCAAGGACGAGGTCAACAACAACTATAGGATGCAACATGTAGCACAAGGAAATTTAGTATCTCTCAAACTCCTAGGACAATTCCGGCAGCATAACGGCAGTAAAATGCTCAGAATGAGACATTCTGCAAAAGAGGGGTAGCACCATACTCAACATCATCACTCAAGGTTCTGAGATATTACTAAACAGGCTACACCAGAGTTACTCGAACTGGGATATGACTCTGATCAACCAATCCTAAGAGACTACGGAGTAGTAACACGTGATCCTGATAGACAGAAGAGGAACCTAGTTCCTTAACCCCGTAGGAAAGATAGGATGAATCAGATCAGAAGGGCATGAGGTAAAAGGAGTAAAAAGAGCCTTACGTTCCCGTCCACAATCAATTCCCTTACATAACTAAATAATTTCTAGACTCAACTTCGACCAGGTTGGCTTGGAAATCCTACAGGCAGTCAGGCTCTGATACCAAAGCTGTCGGGACCCCGATTCTAAGTCACACCGATCTAGCATGTAACACCTCACATCACCTTGCGGCCTCACGCACGGTATTCCCACGGGTGTCGCCCTACCATGGCCCGGGACCGTTTGCGCCTTTTGGCTCACGTATATGATAGTATCACTAGCATCCATATGATAGAGAACCCGGGCCGACATGACTAGTCGTGAACCCTAAGCGGCACTAACCCATGGGGACGGGCATACATGAATCAACTTCGAGCATGTCGGTCAGCAGCGTGTGAATCCGGGCTGTAGCACTGGGCTAATAGGACTCTGGTAACCCGGGCTGTAGCAGGCTAGGCAGGACTCCGGATGTCACCGCGTGACATTTCCCCGAAGGGACAGACACAGGAACAAAGTGAAACACATGCCGGCCAGTCAAGTGTCCTGAACAGTAGTGCTGGGCTAGCAGGACTCCGGTGAACCAGGCTGTAGCGGACTACTATGGCTCAAGGAGACACTAGACTACATTTCCCCATAAGAGAGGCTGACAAGGATAAACAACTAGATTGTCGGATCCCACACATAGCAATACACGTTACACGTACGCATAACATGCAAGTATGTGCTGTACAACATGGCATCACAACATAACGCAAACTCATATAGATAAAGGCCCAGAAGAGCCACATAACATATATACAAACAGGGGTCACATGACCCATCATTCAGAGCATACAAGCAACAAGCGGAAGCATTACATGTCTGAGTATAGACAACTACAAAAGAAAAGGCTGTGAGCCTGACTATCTACAACGTCCGATCAAGATCGTAGCTGAGGTACAAGCTACTTGTCGAAGTCCACGTAAACTAGTAAGACCCAAGTCTCCGCTGCAAAACATAAATAAAGCAACGTGAGTACAAAGGTACTCAGCAAGACTTACATCAGATCCTATCATACATGCATTTGTATCAAGAAGGTAATGTGGGGTTTAGTTGCAGCAAGCCAGCTTTGACTCAGTGGCTATCCTGTACTACGACTGCTGGTAACTCTTCTGAGGTGGCGCACACGAGTCCACTAATCACCACATCAATACACCACTATGGATTCATTCCCGTCTCACTACGAGAAGGCCATCCATAGCACTCACAGTTATCTTGAGCATTTTAGGGTATCCACTTTAAGTTGTCTATGTACCACATAAGCATCCAAGAAGTCCATAACTGAGGACACGGCTTTTCGAATAGATCATGATAACCCTGCAGGGGTGTACTTCTTCACACACGCTCTCACCACTTATCAGCATGTACACGTCATGTATCTCGGCAACCTTCAAGCGGAAGCCTGGCGAGGGTGTCGGCCATGACCTGACTAACCACACAAGACTCTAGTCCAGGTTTATCGCCTATTCAGGTTCCATCCGCAAGGAGATCTGGCCGGGGTTTCACTCACGGCCCCAAACGATGTGTACAGGGTTCCCAAGCCCACCATCCAGGTGCCACTCGGTACACCAGGCCACATGTGCCTAGTCTGTCCCAAGCCCACCTGGCCGGGTGCCACTTGGTAGACTACTAACACTACCTACAAACACCAGAAACTATTTGCAACTCCTGGACAAAGATCAAGTTGGTTAATAAATCGAGAGAGCTTGGAGTGCCCATAGCCTAATGTGTGGTAGTAGCTATTCATTGGACAACATACACAGAACTCAGTGCTTAAGGACGGTTCCAGTGAGACAACCCACCATGTACTCCTACATGGCCTCTCACCGCTACCTTTACCAAAACGTGTTCACACGTTCACTCTCAGCACCAGAACATATCGTAACACTCCAATTCATTCCTAATGAATCAGACCTGACACAACTCTAAGCAATAGCAGGCATGGCATGGTAGGAACACAACATGTCTCAATCAACTCCTACACATGCTAGTGGGTTTCAACTATTTACTGTGGCAATGACAGGTCATGCAGAGGAATGGGTTCAACTACCGCAACATAAAGTAGCAGTTGAATCGTTGTTGTCCTAATGCAATAAAAGAGAGGAGGAGCGATAGAATGGGATTGTATCGGAATGAACAAGGGGGTTTGCTTGCCTGGTAGATCAACAGAGGGGGCACTACGCCACAGATAGGTACTCTGGAACACTCTCCGAAGCAGAACCTATCGAGAAGGAACGGTGTCGACAATCAAACACAAGCATATGCAACAATATGATGCATGAACATGTGATGTGTTTTGAGCTAATGCATTTAGCATTCAACTGGTTGAAGTCCATTTGAACCAATGGTTCAAATGCAACTCCAAAATAAGCTCTTATAAATGCCATTCATGTGTTTTCACCTATACAACACGTAAAACTTGGTTTTTCATGCATGAGACTGATACAGATGGATAGATTGAATTTTTCTGATAATTTTTCATATATAAATTATTTCAATCTGAGCTACGGTTGAATTTCTGTGATTTTTTGAAGTTTAGAACATTTTCTGAAATTTCCTGTTTTAAAATAATTCCAGAAAAAGGATAACTGCGTCAACATGACGTCATGCCTGCGTCAGCAGGCCAGCGGCGCTGACTGGGTCAAACCTGATGTGTGGGATCCACACGTCAGTGTCACAGTTAGTTAACAGGGGTGGTTATTTCTAATCTAACTTAGATTAGTGGCACTGGGGCCCACTGTCAGTGTCTCAAAGTTAACTAAGTGGTGATTAGCTTAAGCTAATCACCTGGCAGGTCGGACCCACACGTCAGGCCGGCGAGGTTAACGCCGACGACCTCTGGATGCGGGGGCGTCCGCGTTACAGGCCACGGGGGCGGCGACTAAGGGCACCGGGGCGTAGCCCGGGCTCTCGCGCAGCCAGCAGAGCAGTTAGGGGAAGCTGGGGTGGCCGGAGCTCGCCGGAGCGGAGCTCGCGGCGGCGGGCGGAGCTCGGCTCGAGCGGCGGAGGGGCTAGAGGCGCAGGGAAGCAGAGGAGTAGGGGGGAAACGACAGCGGGGCTCACAGCGGACTTGCAGGGCTGCTCGTTGTGGCCGGGGGACGCGCTGGAGACGACGGAGCGGCGATGGCGATCTACGGCGGCCGGAGGCGAAGACGATGGCGATGGCGGTGCTCCAGGGCTTCCTGCGTCACGTGGCTTGACGGAGAGGTGGACGGCGACGTGGCGGAGCTTCTGAGCTGGTCGGAGAAGCGAGGGGGAGGCGGTGGCTACGGAAACGGCGAACGGCGGCGACGGCAGTGCTCGGGCGGTCGCGCGGGAGAGAACCAGGGGAGGAGGGAGAGCGAGGGAGAGGGAGAGAGGTGCGGGGCGTCGTGGCGACGTCCAGGGAGGCCAGAGCGACGATGAGGGGAAGCAGGAGGTGGCGGGGAGACGTGGCCACGACCGGCTATGGCGCAGCCACGCAGCAGCTCCTACTGGCAGGAGCTTGAAGAAGCTCCTGGCAGTTGGGCTGGGCCGGCCTGCTGGGCCGCAGGGCCAGGCCAGGCTGCACAGGTGAGTTGGCCCAGGTAAGTATTTCCCTTACTTTTGTTTTCTGTTTTCTATTTTCTGACATTTGTTTTGATTTAGTAAAAATACTAAATCATTTTATTTACTTCTGTCAATTTATGCAGGGACCTAAGGGATTATTCCAAAGCCCCTCACCAAAATTCAGAATTTTTGGACATATATAAAATATATAACATATATATCCAATGCAAATAAATATTGGATTAATTCCAAATGCCCAAAATAAATACTTATGAGATCCTAAAAATATTGGTTTGATTTTTATCTCTGTCCAATATTTTCAGAGAGCAACATGAACATTTTCTTGGACCTTTTTGGAGCAATTTTTAACTGGGTTATTTCCAGAAATGATTCTGAGGGTTTCACAAATCCCCATTTCAAATTTAAATGGAATTTAACATGATGCACACATGACTAGCTAGCCTTGAGCATACCAGAACTAGGGATGTGACAGAATTGTTTCCAAAATAGCTGGTCTACTTCACGGTCCGTCTGACTCTGGAAGTATTTGGCCGCATCGGCAGCACTCGCCGCCAAATCCATATACACATCCTCCGAACTCCACAGCCGATCTAGAGGGGCATACCGTGGATCTCTGAACTTCCTCTGCAGCATAAAGGATTTCCCGGCTACAATATCCCCGACTTCCCGCAGCTCCTCCTTCTTTGCCCTCATAGCAGAGCGGAGGTCTTTTCCCGTTGCAGCAGCCTTCTCAAGGTCCGATGCCTTCGCCTGGTTTTCCTTTTCAAGAGCCCGGCAACGGTTGACGGCGGCTTTTAATTCTACGGCCATATTGGCCATCTTATCCCGGCTCTCGCCATGCGCGGCCTTCTCGGCTCACGACTCTTCGGCCGCCTTCAAAGCAGCCGCATTACCCAATCTCGCTTGTTCCTTGGCTCGGGCAAGTTCCGCCCGCAAGGCTTCAACGGTGGCAGCTCCATCTGCAGTAATAACATGTTAAATATACTGGCTTCATGCTACTCTTACTATGCGGTGTTTACCAGATAATAACACCTACCTTGCGCCTCATCAAGCCTTTTGTTAACAAGCTCGATGCCGGCGTCTGCCACATCCAACTGCCATTTTAAATGGGCAAACTCGCTAGTCCGGCTAGCCACCGGAGCTTCCATCACCTACTCATAAAAGCAGTATGGTTACTACCTGGGATTATGATCCTCTGATCGTTGTCGTTCCCAACGACAACCAGAGTCTCAGGGGCTACTATCTACACAGGGCACACTTAGCATGTGCAGGCCTATCATACATTATTTTACGTACCTCAAAACTTGTCAGTAGACTCATAAAAGCTTTATGCAATCCGCTTTCGGCGGACAAGATTCTCTCCATCACCGTATTCATCAGCACACGGTGTTCATCTGAGATGGCCGCTCGCCCCACCAACTCCCTCAGAACATCCGACCGCACACTAGACGGTGCCGGACTCGTTTGTCTGCTCTCTTCGGGAGCCGGACACTAGGAACTTCGGGGGTCTACAGGATTATCTTCTGGCCTCGCCGGGCTCGGAGAGGCCCTCCGCGACGACACTTCAGGGTCGCCCGCTTCCGGAGCAGAGAAGTCCGGAGGAGGCGTTTCGCTCTCCATCATCTTTGGAAGAAGATCCCCCGAAGACGAGCTCATTTGAGAGGGGCTAAGGCCCGAACTGCAAAGATACATGCAGTGGTTATCTTCTCAGAAGAAAAGAAGACATATTTGTGCTATTAAGGTATTTTGGGTCACTTACGACTCGTGGGAGAATTGATCCCCCCGCGGACTTTGTGCGGCAACCGCACCCCCCGGGGTAGGACCCTCTGCGGGAGACTTCTTCTCCCGTTTGGAAGCTTCGGCTTCCAAATCCCCAGACGCAATCCTTTTCCTCTTCTGGTCGTCTTCCTTCATGGAGACGCTCGCTCCCTCGGCTAGAGCGGCTAGCGTTTGGGGCCCGCGACTGCCCGCATTTTCCTTCAAGGGCTCCGAGCAAGGTGCGGTCCGGAGCATCTTTTCCAATATCGGATTTTCCAAACCCTCAAGGAGGGGAGCCGAGCACCGAATCAACTTCGCCTTCGTTAGCCAGTCCTGGTCAAAAAGCAAACTCTCAGAAATAACTTCGCATCAAAGGAGAGGTAGTACACTCGGTCGGAAGATGCCTTACCTGTTCGGCGGCACGATTGCTACTCAGGCCCACGTCCTCGGTAATTTCTGGACACTCCACTTGAGGTCCAAAGAACAACTTGTACATCTCCTCGTGCGTCAGGCCGAGGAAATTTCGAATGGCGCGCGGTCCCTCGGGATTGAAATCCCACAAGCGAAGAGGCCGGCATTTGCAAGGTTGGACTTGACAAACCAGCATAACTTGTGTTACCGCGACCAAACTGAAATCTCCATTAAAGAGATCTTGAATGCGGCTTTGCAGTATAGGCACGTCCTTGGCCGGACCCCAGCTCAATCCTCTACTAATCCATGACATCAGTTGTGGAGGAGGGCCCGGGCGGAAAACAGGGGCGGCCACCCACTTGGCACTTCTAGGAGCCGTGATGTAGAACCACTCCTGTTGCCACAATTCAGACACCTCTGGAATGGAACCTTTGGGCCATGCAGCTCCCGTCATCTTGCGTATTGAGGCACCTCCACACGCCGCATGTTGCCCCTCGATCATCTTCGGCCTTACTTCAAAAGTCTTGAGCCATGGGCCAAAGTGAGGGGTAACCCGGAGGAAGGCCTCGCACACAACAATAAACGTCGTGATATGAAGAAAGGAGTCTGGAGCTAGATCATGGAAATCTAGCCCGTAGTAAAACATCAAGCCCCTGACAAAAGGATCCAATGCAAGGCCTAGACCTCGGAGGAAGTGGGAGACGAACACGACGCTCTCGTTGGGTTCGGGGGAGGGGACGGCCTGCCCCCGGGGAGGCAGCCAATGCAGAATCTCGGCGGTCAGATATCTGGCCTCCCTCAACTTTTTGACGTCTTCTTCCGTAACGGAGGAAGGCACCCATTGGCCTTGAAGGCTAGATCCGGACATGACTGAAGGTTCGGAGCTCCCGACCTGAACTTTGGGCGTTTCAGCTTGAGGTGGGGGAAAGATTTGATTGAGCATGGGAGGGAAAAATAGAAAGCCTCATTCCTTTATAAAGAGGTGAACGTTAAGTGTCCTCTTCGTGTCCGTTTGGACTTGCGTATAATCTAGGAGTCCTAGAAACAGTTGGGTTACCCATGCCCGTATTGATGAGAATCCCAGAATAAGGGGACACGATCTCTGCTTTGACAAGACGTGCCAAGGAAACCGCCTCGCATGACACGCTGAGGTGGGATAATTAAACGACTCGGATAAAAGCTTGGTCGTGGTGTGTCGCACTACGGAATATGTCAGCAGATTAGATTTGTGTAAATATTATTCTCTCTATGGCAATATGTGGAAAACTTATTTTGCAGAGCCGGACACTATCTTTGTGTTTAAAATCTTCTATAAAGTACTTGGAGGAGGAACCCGCCTTGCAATGCCGAAGACAATCTGCGCGCCGGACTCGTCGTCATTGAAGCCTGGTTCAGGGGCTACTGAGGGAGTCCTGGATTAGGGGGTGTTCGGATAGCCGAACTATACCTTCAGCTGGACTCCTGGACTATGAAGATACAAGATTGAAGACTCCGTCCCGTGTCCGGAAGGGACTTTCCTTGGCGTGGAAGGCAAGCTTGGCGATACGGATGTTCAGATCTCCTACCATTGTAACTGACTCTATGTAACCCTAACCCTCTCCGGTGTCTATATAAACCGGGGTTTTTTTTGTCCGTAGGACAACATACACATCAACAATCATACCATAGGCTAGCTTCTAGGGTTTAGCCTCCCTGATCTCGCGGTAGATCTACTCTTGTACTACCCATATCATCAATATTAATCAAGAAGGACATAGGGTTTTACCTCCATCGAGAGGGCCCGAACCTGGGTAAAACTTCGTGTCCCTTTCCTCCTGTTACCATCCGGCCTAGACGCACAGTTCGGGACCCCCTACCCGAGATCCGCCAGTTTTGACACCGACAGGCATCAAGCTAAACCCAGCGAAGTGTACCTTTGGGTCCCTGCCGGCATGTTACTCGGTTTCCTTGTTTCCGAATGTGGGATCGACACAAATCCTGAGAAGATCGGAGCAATAGTCTGAATGAAGCAACCAGAGCATCTCCATGATGTACAACAACTCACAGGCTGTCTGGCAGCCCTGAGTAGGTTCATCTCAAGACTCGATGAAAAAGCAGTGCCACTTTACTGATTGATGAAGAAGTCAGACATGTTTGAGTGGACTCCCGAAGCATAGGTTGCGTTCCAGGAACTCAAAGCCATGCTTTCCACCGAGCCGGTGCTAGCTGCTCCGAGCAGCAAAGAGCCACTCCTCTTATACATCGCGACCACGAGCCAAGTTGTTAGCATAGTACTCACTTTGGAGCAGGAAGAACAAGGCATGACCTTCATGCTCCAATGACCAGTCTACTACATCTCTGAAGTCCTAACCCCTTCCAAGAAAAGGTATCAGCATTATCAAAACCTAGTATATGGGATCTATCTGACTACGAAGAAGGTGGCACATTACTTCCAAGAGCACCCAGTCATGGTGATAAGTGACACCCCTCTGTCTGAGATCATGAACAACAGAGATGCCACGGGCCAAGTGGCAAAGTGGGCCATCGAGCTCCTTCCTTTGGATATCAAGTTCAAAGCCAAGAAAGCCATCAAGTCACGAGCCCTAGTGGATTTTCTCGCCGAGTGGATCGAATAAGAGCAATCCGTCCCGAGTCTCCCTGAGCATTGGACGATGTTCTTCGACGACTCCAAAATGCTCCACGGCGCCGGGGCCGGAGTGGTTTTGCTGTCCCCTAAAGGCGATCGACTCAGCTATGTGCTTCATTCACTTTGACTCCTCCAACAATGAAGCCGAGTACGAAGCTCTCCTATTCGGGCTGCGGATGGTAGTTTCCCCCGGAATTCACCGATTGATCACTACAAAAAAAACACTTCCGTGATGATACATGTTTTTCACAATAGGTCATGTTGTCTGTCATGCATGTACATCCATAACGATTTTATGACAGAATCAAGATAGTCATACTCGTGCTGTTGTAGAAGTGTTCCATGACAATACCAAAATTATCATCACAGAAGTGTTCACTCCCATGATGATAAATGACGCGTCATGGAAGTGCTTTCGTCAAGGGTAACCGACACGTGGCATCCACCGTAATGGGTCGCCGTTAAGCTATCGGGTCTGATTTTGGATCCGATAACCCGTTAGTAGCCCAGGCCAATGGGGATTTTCCACATGTAAAATTCTCATTGGTTGAAGGAAACACGTGTCAGCTCGTCATTGGGCCAGATGGGCGCCTATGATATGTCAACACGTGCGACGGCCCAACACTGGCGCATTTAGCTTACAAATGCTGGCCCATTTGACATGGTCAAAAGCTAGCGGGCCGGCCCATGACAAGCCTGTTAACGGTCTATTCGCATATAGCCCATTTTACGGCTTGGTAACTGATAACGCACAAGTATAGGGGAACGCAACAGTTTTCGAGGGTAGAGTATTCAACCCAAATTTATAGATTCGACACAAGGGGAGCCAAAGAATATTTGAAGGTATTAGCAGCTGAGTTGTCAATTCAACCACACCTGGAGATTAATTATCTGCAGCAAGTAATCAGTAGCAAGGTAATATGATAGTTTTGATAATAGTAGCAGCAGTAACAGTAACAGTGATAGTAGTAATTTTGTAGCAAGTGTAACAGTGATGATAATGGCAGTAACTTTGCAAGAACAATATAAGATAAATTCGTAGGCATTGGAGCGGTGACTTGTTGGATGATATTCATGACGAGATGGTTATAACCTAGGGCGATACGGCACTAGCTCCAGTTCATCAATATAACATAGGCATGTATTTCGTAAATAGTCATACGTGCTTATGGAAAGAACTTGCATGACATCTTTTTGTTGGGGAACGTAGTAATTCGAAAAAATTCCTACGATCATGCAAGACCTAACTAGGAGATGCATAGCAACGAGAGGGGAGAGTGTGTCCACGTACCCTCGTAGACCGAAAGCGGAAGCGTTTAGTAACACGGTTGATATAGTCGAACGTCTTCATGATCCAACCGATCCAAGTACCAAACATACAACACCTCCGTGTTCACCACATGTTCAGCACGATGACGTCCCTCAAGCTATGCATAGTAGTTGGGGTATTGAGGAGCGGGCATCCACTCATCCCACTGCCGAGGCTCCTCCTCTGCCTCCGCGACAGCTTGAGTGTTCTGGTAGGCGACGATGTCCGCAGGCATGATCCTATATCCGCCCCTAGCAACAGAATCAAACAAAGCAGGAGCAGGCAATGGAATAATATCACGAGTTTCAATGCTAAAAACCAGGTTATAATGAATAGGTATGGAAGGGTAATCTCGTGCAATAAAATGGTGGTGTTCCATGGCTGCACGGTCTAGGTAAACCTTGGTCAGAGGGTAATCATGATGGCGTATCTCAACATTAAAGTGAGCCGCCAAACGAGTAGCGAAAATGCCACCATTTATCTTACCCTTGGACTTATTAATGTGTAGGTGAGGAGCCACAATAGCTCCCAAGCTATAAGTGTTGTCGCCCTCTAGTGCACGAGTAAAACAGCAAGGTCTAGTGAACCGAGTGCACCCACCTTATCTCTAGCAAGCAAACATTTTGCAATGAAAAGAGCAAAGTAATGAACAGTAGGAAAATGCAAGCCAACGGCAATGATAGCTGACACCCCTCTCTCATCTTCCACTGTCAAGGTGCGATAAAAGGTCTCAAACTCCGCCGGCCTAGGCTCAGCTAAGCTCCCATCAGAAGGGATCATGCATATGTTACAAAATTCAATAAGTGGTATATGATGGTTTTCAACATATAAATCAAAACTCACTTCAGGAGGATTATTCCTAGGAAGGAAAGTAAAACTTTGAACAAAGATGTTTTTGAGGATTTGATGCTGTTCACACTCACCTGCGATGAAGTCGGTGAGGCTGGCATTAGCAGCATATCGTGTGAACTCCTAAAGGATTCTAGCCTCTTCCAGGAACGAGGTGTGCGACCATTCACGCGGCCGTACTTCCGCCAACCTCCGAGGATGGAGATCACTATCAGATGACTCCCCAATAACACCCTTGGAGTTCTTCTTAGATCCAAACTTCCTAAAGATATTCATGGTTTTCCTATGAACAAAAATTCTGAAATTTATTAGCCCACAAAATTTTCTCAACAAAACTTCACAAAAAAATGATACCAACTACTCATAGGGATACATAGAGGCCATAGCAAGCATTCAAACTACTTAGAGATCTAAGAATTCAACATGCAAGCTCATCTACAGCAGCACCAAGAGTAGCTAATTATTCAAAATATAAACCACTAAAACAAAAACTAATTGGACAAACAGTGGAGTCACATACCAAGCAACAATCCCCCAAAACAGTTTCGAAAATGGAGCTTTGAGAATAGAGATCGAAATCCGTGGATTTGAGAGCAAGAACACGGGAGAGAGAGCAATGGAGATTTTTTTCTGGAGGTAAGTGATGATGTGGTGTGAAGGGATAAGTGAGGGGGCCCACGTGGGGACCACAACCCACCAGGGCGCGTCTGGGGGTCCTGGTGCACCTCCCTCTGATATTATTTGCACCAGAAATTCATAAATATTTAGAAAAAATTGTATTAAATTTTCAGGGCATTCTAAGAACTTTTATTTTCGGGTCATTTTTTATTGCACGGGAAATTCAGAAAACAGACAAAACATGGCATTTTGTTTTATTTAACTAATAAAAACAGAAAACAAAAAGTAGGGAGAGAAGGTAGTGCTTACTAAATTCATCAACTTCATACCGCTAAAAATGATCCATTAATAAGGTTGACCAAGTCTTATTAACAACCACTTTCGAGTAGCATGAAACCGAAGAACTTTCATAAATCACTAAGTTACCTTAATGGGGATATGGATGTCCCCAACAATAAGCATTTCATATTTCTTTTTGATAGTAGGTAGAGGTATTTGAAAACTTCCAATAGTGATTGTCAAAGATTTTTCAATAACATTAATACCATTCACTTGGAATTGTTTCTTCGGAAAGTGCACCTTATGTTCATTACCATTGATATGAAAAGTGACCTTGCTTTTATTGCAATCAATAACAGCCCCTGTAGTATTCAAGAAGGGTCTACCAAGGTTAATTGACATGTTGTCGTCCTCAGGCATCTCAAGTATAACAAAGTCAGTCGAAATAGTAACATTAGCAACAACAATGGGTACATCCTCACAGATACTGATAGGTATGGCAGTTGATTTGTCATCCATTTGCAAAGATATTTTAGTAGGTGTGAGTTTATTCAAATAAAGTCTTTTATATAAAGAGAAAGGCATAACATTAACACCAGCTCCTAAATCACACAAAGTAGTTTTCACATAATTCTTTTTGATGGAGCAAGGTATAGTTGGTATTCCCGGATCTCCAAGTTTTTTAGGTACTCCATCTTTAAAAGTATAATTATCAAGCATAGTGGAGATTTCAGCTTCCGGTATTTTTCTCTTATTTGTGATGATGCCTTTCATATACTTCGAATAAGGAGGCATTTTCAAGATATGAGTCAAGCGAGTACGCAAAAAGACTGGCCTCAACATTTCAGCAAAGCGTTCAAATTCTTCATCATCTTTCTTTTTAGTTGACTTGGGTGGAAAAGGCATAGATTTTTGAACCCACGGTTCTCTTTCTTTACCATGTTTTCTAGCCACAAAGTCACTTTTATCATACATTTTATTAATAGGTTGTGGGTTCTCAAGATCAATGTGTGGTTCTATATCAACATCGTTGTTTGGTTCTTTATTATTATTAGGTTGAGAGTCTTCATGAACATCAGCATTATCTTTTTCATTATCACTAGGTGAATGTTCATTACCAGACTGAGTTTCAGCATCATAGATAGAAGTTTTGTTATCATTATCAGGAGGTTTTTCTATTTCAGGTTCACTAGAGGCATGCAAAGTCCTATCATTTTTCTTTTTCTTTTTCTTTCTAGAAGGACTAGGTGCATCAGTGTTAACTCTTTGTGAATCTTGTTCAATTCTTTTTGGGTGTCCCTCAGGATAAAGTGGTTCCTGAGTCATTTTACCTCCTCTAGTTGCAACTCTAACAACAAAGCCATGTATATTATTATTCATTTCATCAAGCAACTCTCTTTGAGATTTAGCAACTTGTTCTAACTGAGTTTGAACATAGAAGTATGTTTTCCAACACCTCTAACATCATTTGAGATTCTAAATAACAAGTCACTCAAGCGATCAATCATATCAGAATTATATTTCAACTGTTTCATAACATTTGCATTGAAGTGATCTTGTTTTCTAATGTAGTTTTCAAACTCATAAAGGCATTAGCTAGGGTGCATATTGTGAGGATTGTCATTATCATTGAACTTCATAAGAGAATTTATCTCTACCACCTTAGGCAGTGGTGGTGTATTAAGCCCATGCATTTCTTCAATAGGAGGTAAATTTATAACATCCTCAGCTTTAATACCTTTTTCCTTCATAGATTTCTTTGCCTCTTGCATATCTTCGGACTGAGATATAATATACCCCTCTTCTTCGGAGTGGGTTTAGCCGGTGGTTCAGGAAGAGTCCAATCATCATAATTTTTCAATATATTATTCAATAATTCTTTAGCTTTCCCAACAGTTCGTTCCTTGAAAACACAACAAGCACAACTATCTAGGAAGTCCCTAGACGCATCGATTAGTCCATTATAGAAGATATCAAGTATTTAATTTTTCTTAAGAGGATGATTAGGAAAATCATTAACTAATTGGCAAAGCCTCCCCCAAGCTTGTGGGAGACTCTCTTCTTCAATTTGAACAAAGTTAAATATTTCCTGCAAGGCAGCTTGTTTCTCATGAGCAGGGAAATATTTTTCAGAGAAGTAATAAATCATATCCTGGGGACTATGCACACAACCAGGAGCAAGAGTATTGCACCAAGCTTTAGCATCACCCTTTAATGAGAACGGCAATAATTTGAGAATAAAGTAATAGCAAGTTTTGTCATCATGAGTAAAAAGGGTGGCTATATCATTTGTAACTTCCCAAAATTCTAAATTTTGGGATGTTATATTAAATAAATAGTTTTGATTGATTGTTTGATGTGGTGTGGTTGCTTGTGTGAAATTGAGTGAAATTTGAATATTTTTTGAAAGTTAAATGAGAGGGAATAAAAGGACTTTCCCAAACTTTCACCATGCATTTATGATCTCCATGAATTCAAATTCATTTCATCATAAAACCCTAGAGTGACGATGATATGACTTCTTCCATTTAATTAAATGAAAAAGGGTTTTTGAAAAGGTTTTAATTCCATTTGAAAATATTTCAAATTCAGAAACTTTATGCAACTCAATGAGTTTCATGAGAGAAGATAAAATGACTTCTTCAAATGCTAAGAAAGAGAGTTGGAAGTTTCGAAGAATCAAATTGAAAGTCCCCTTTGAAATTATTTTCAATTTGGAGTTATTTGGTTTTTATTCAAATTATTTTTCTCCAAAAGTAAAATATATGGAAAGTAGAGTAAAATGATTCCCTACAGTAGAAATATTGAGAGAAATGAGTTTGAAATCATTTTGGTATTTTTAAAATATTTTATTTGGTTTTTAAATAAACTAGTAGCACTGTTTGCTTTATTTAATTTTTTGTGTAATTTATTTGCCCCTGAAAAATAGTTCATGTTTTGAAAAATCTTTTTCTGAAAATTTTGATATACAATATGCCTATATATCATTTTTATTATTGGTGGTTTGTTTTATTTTTGTTGTCAGTTAAAAAAAACTGCCGAACTGGGCCGGCCCAGCCCAGTGCCGTGTCGCCCCTGACCGGGCGTCGGTCTCTGTCGCCCATACGCCATCACCGTCGCCACCCGCCGTGTCTGAGGCGGACACGCCACCCGCCTTGCCCCTCCTCCAAGCCGCCCGACCCCGTCCCTCGTCCTATTTATACCGCCGCCCCGGCCCCTCTCGCCTCCCACATCGCTGCCGCCGCTGCACACATCTTGCCGCCGCCACAGCAAAATCCCACCGCCGCCGTCTCGCCTCGCCGCCGTCCGCAACCGTCACCGTCGTCGACTCCACCGCCCCGCGGCGCATCCGCCGCTACCAGAGCCGTCGTCCACCGCTGCCGGAACCGCCTCCCTCGCTCGTAGCTGATGCCGCTGCCGTCTTCTCCGTCACCGATGCTGCGCCGCCGCGGTACCTTCGAACCCCCCCTCGCCATCAGATCTGGATCCAACGGACCAGATCGATTTTGTTTTTTCGAAACGTTTTCCTTTAACTAGCGAACGTTCGTTGTTTAAGCCTCTGTAGTGAACAGTTTTCATCGTTTAGGTTCTATCATGAACGTTCGTCCGTTAGTTTTCTGTTACGTAGCCAGGGACATAGATGTAAATAGTTTTCTTACAAATTAGTCCTTGATTTTCAAACTCTCACAACTTTTTACCCGTTTGTCCAAATTCGATGAAACCAACGCCAATTTCTTTGTCACGGTGTCAACTATCTAGAGAACATATAAAATAAAGTTTTTGAAATTTTAAAATTTAAATTAGATCAGATTTGAATTCAAACTTGTTTTAGCTATAACTTGAGTTTTATAACTCGATTTAGTTGATTCTTTTTGCAAATCGAATCTCTTGACATGTACTTTCTGTTAAGATCAAAATCACATAATTTGCTACTGTTAAAAAAATATGTTTCTGTTGAAAAGCTTTATTTGATATTTTTGAAGTTTTTCCAAAGTATTTTCTTTGTTCTTTTGGATCTTTGAGTGATTGCTTATGTGTGGTTATAATTGCTTGCTCACCATAGATTGATCGGAGTGTGATGAGTAGAACTACCAGAATTTATGAGTGCAAATAATCTTCATCAACAGTACAAGGCAAGTTCACACTTTGATCATACTCTTCCTATACCTAGTTTTACTTGCATTAGATACACCCCCAAAGATTTGCATTTGTAGGATTTGGGTACATGTGGTTATTGCTATGTAGTTGTTGAGGTAGGAACCTAATACCGTTGATCACTCCGGGAATATACATTATGCTCATATTGCTTAGCCATGCTCGTAGACAGGGATTAGTATGTGAGAATCATGCAAGTTGTGAGAGATAATAACTAAGGGGAAACTTAAGGTGGCTACTTTAATACACATCTGGGTGGATTGGTTGCGGGCACCTGGGGAATCCAGTGTTGTCCTAGGAGATGTCAGGGGTATCCATGTGATCATCCTATGGAATTCCACCCAGTCTCAAAGGGATCATAAGATTATTCATGCTAGAAACTTCTGTGTGCAGCCACAAGCCATTATGGGCTCTTGCATAGTTAAGTTGTGGGAAACCTTTCCATGATGGGCTCGCAGATGTAGGGGGATTGTAGGTGTACCGGCCTATCTATCGGTTAAGGGGACCTCTTCGGAAAGACCATGTCTCAATCATCCGGTTCTCAAACATCAGGCAGTGCGAGGAATTGAACGGAGGAGATTGAGTCTTGTGGGGGAAAAGTGCGCAAACCTCTGCAGAGTGTACAAACAAATCATGATTTGCCGTGTCCCCGGTTATGGACAATTTTGAGTATCTAGTATTTGAATTATTGGTTGATCTCATCACACTATTAAATGAAATTGTTGGGTTAATATTATTATTAATTGGAAATTTTGGGATTGAGTTGGGGAAACCTTCTCAATATGGGTAATTTTAACTTAGTAGTAAATAAAAAGGTATTCCTTTGTTGTAGGGAAAAATTAGCTTTATGCAAAAATTAAACTTATAGCTCCCACCAGCCAGATATGCATATAGTGATATACATTCTCATTATTACTCTATGGTGTCAGTACCTTCAATGTACTGACCTATATGGCTACAACGTCTAATGTTGCAGGATTTTACAACGAGTAAGTGATACGATAGGGTTACGATGTCTACACTCAACTTTGCCGTTGGTGTTGTTGGGACTGCACAGCTTTGTTGTTTCTTTCGCTATATGGATTGAGGTAATAGAATTTACGTTACTTTATACATGTCATTTACCTCCGTTATAAATCCTTGAGTACTGTGTGTGTCAACATACCGATCCGAGGATGACACTTAAGCACAGAGACTTTGATCCATTGGGATCGGGTCGCTACATCATTCAACTTAGTGAGATGTGCCGCAACAGTTTCAGTTTCATAACGATAGAAAGGATCAGATTCAACCAAAGTAATTAACTCCGGGTCGACAGAGAATTCATAATCCTTATCATCAATAAAGATAGGTGAAGTAGCTAACTTAGGATCATATTTCATTATAGCATTCAGAGATTTATCTTTATACTTGCATAATAATTTCTCTAGATCATCTCTATCCCTACAAGCAAGAGTATCTCTAGTTGTCTCCTCATTCATAACATAACCTTCCGGTACCTTAGGCAATTCATATCTTGGAAGGCTAGTTCTAGCAGGTGTTTCAGGAGATTCAGTTTCAAGCTCATCATCAGATTGAACAACATCATGTTATATTACTCTAGCAGTTTGTTTATCAAGAAATTCACCAAATGGCACATTATCATTATTAAGCAAGGTAATAGCATCATCATAAGCATTATCCATAGCAGAAGTAGCATCATCAATAACTTGCGACATATCATAATTAATAGCATGTGGTGGTGTTGCAAGTTTACTTATAACAGAAGGTGAATCTAAAGCAGAACTGGATGGCAGTTCCTTACCTCCCCTCGTCTTTGAGGGAAAAATCTTAGTCTTAGCATCCTTCAGATTCTTCATAGTGATAATATGATAATAATCCCAAGTGACTCAACAAATATAGCTTTGCTCCCCAGCAACAGCGCCAGAAAAAGGTCTTGATAACCCACAAGTATAGGGGATCACAACAGTTTTCGAGGGTAGAGTATTCAACCCAAATTTATAGATTCGACACAAGGGGAGCCAAAGAATATTTGAAGGTATTAGCGGCTGAGTTGTCAATTCAACCACACTTGGAGATTAATTATCCACAACAAGTAATCAGTAGCAAAGTAATATGATAGTTTTGATAATAGTAGCAGCAGTAACAGTAACAGTGATAGTAGTAATTTTGTAGCAAGTGTAACAGTGATGATAATGGTAGTAACTTTGCAAGAACAATATAAGATAAATTCGTAGGCATTGGATCAGTGACTTGTTGGATGATATTCATCAGGAGATAGCCATAACCTAGGGCGATACGACACTAGCTCCAGTTCGTCAATATAATGTAGGCATGTATTCCATAAATAGTCATACGTGCTAATGGAAAGAACTTGCATGACATCTTTTGTCCCATCCTCCCGTGGCAGCGGGGTCCTATTGGAAACTAAGGGATATTAAGGCCTCATTTCAATAGAGAACCGGAACAAAGCATTAACACATAGTGAATACATGAACTCCTCAAACTACGGTCATCACCGAGAGTGGTCCCAACTATTGTCACTCTGGGTTGCGAGATCATAACACGTAGTAGGTGACTATAACTTGCAAGATCAGATCTAGAACATGGATATAATTATGATAACATAAACGGTTCAGATCTGAAATCATGGCACCCGGGCCCAAAGTGACAAGCATTAAGCATGGCAAAGTAACAACCGTATCAATCTTAGAACATAGTGGGTACTAGGGATCAAGCCCTAACAAAACTAACTCGATTACATGATGAATCTCATCCAACTCCTCACTGACCAGCGAGCCTATGAAGGAATTACTCACTCCCGGTGGGGAGCATCATGGAATTGGCGATGGAGAAGGGTTGGTGATGACGAAGAACGATGATCCCCCTCTCCGGAGCCCCAAACGGACTCCAGATCTGGCCTCTCGGTGAAGAATAGGAGGTGACGACAGCTCCGTCTCATGGATCGCAATAATTCTTTCTCCCTGATTTTTTGTAGAAAAATAGGATTTTATAGCGTCGGTTCCAGGGTCTGTGGGGCCACCAAGTGGGGGCAACCCACCTGGGCGCACCAGGAGAGGGGGGCAGGCCCTAGTGGGTTGTGCCCACCCAGGTGCCCCTCTTCGATAGGTCTTGGCTCCAGAAATTCTTATTTATTATATAAAAATTCCTCGCAAAGTTCTGTTCCATTCCGAGAACTTTTATTTCTACACAAAAACAACACCATGGTAGTTCTATTGAAAACAGCATCAGTCCGGGGTTAGTTTAATTCAAATCAAGCAAATCAGAGTCCAAAACAAGAGGACAAGCGTTAGGAAAAGTAGATACGTTGGAGACGTATCAGAACTCACGGCCCGTCAGGGCCTTCTCGAAATCGACCCAACATCATCATGTGGGCTGCCGAATATAACACCAACCCGTTTCACTTTCGGCCCATGTATGGCCCATGACGTCTTTCCGGCCATATGAGGCCTTTCGTATCTTTAGGCCCTTTAGTGGCCCTCGGTGACTCTGGCACATAATGAATAGTAAATTTCTTTGTACCCATTAATGGCCCATGATTCACATGGGCCATTTCCAGCCCGTGTTAGCTTTCGGCCTACTGATGACCTATATCATGGGCCATTTCCAGCCCGTGTTAGCTTTCGGCCTACTGATGGCCCATACGTTCTTGGGCTCCTTTCCGGCCCTCGATTACTTTTGGCCCGTTACTGGCCTATTCCCCTAATGGGCTAAATTCGGCCCGTGGTTAGAATCACCTCGTTTGTGGCCTGTTAACCCATTGCGCCGTTTCCAGCCCGTCCTCTATTCTGGCCCATTAATGACCCATTTTGCATGTGACAGAATTAAGCCTTTGCTGTCTTCCAGCCCGTGAATGGCCCATTACCGTGCTGGCCCGATACCAATTACACCTGTTTATGGCCCATGTAGGCCCATTTATCCAATGACCCGAGGCCCACTGATTCTACAGCCCGTTAGAGGCCCATTTTTCCGACAGCCCATAGGAGGCCCATGGATCCTACGGCCTTGTAGCGACCAGACCTCAAATAGTCTGATCTCTGTGCTCCGGTGTCATCCCTGGATCAGTAATGCTGACACCACACAGTACTCGGAGGATTTATAACAGAGTAGCAATCACACACTTATTACATCGAGTGTCTCAAAAGAGAACTTATTACAATAAATATGGCTTAAGGCCATCTAGTGACGATAACAGGGGAAGGCTTGGAAGGTAAGTGAGTCCATCAACTCCAACGACATCACTGAGTATAGAACCACGACCTAAAAACTCCTTAATCATCGTCTGAAAAGTCTGCAACATTAACGTTGCAGCCCGAAAACGGGTCAGCACATGGAATATGCTGGCAAGGTAACACAAGAGAGAATAATGTAATGCAACAGCTATACTATATGCATATTTGGCTGGTGGAAAGCTCTATGGTTACTATTTTTTTGTGTAAAGCCAATTTTTCCCTACTTCAAAGGAATAAATTTAATTACTATCATGGTGGTTGTGAAACATTGAGAATGGTTGACAACATTCTCAATCCCAATTAAGTAACATCATTAAAACCCAACAACATTAACCTTAGAGTAACATGTTGAGATTCACATGAAAATCCAGGTACTAGATACTCAAGATGTCCATAACCGGGGACACGGCTAACCATGATTAGTTTATTACACTCTGCAGAGGTTTGCGCACTTTTCCCCACAAGACTCGATCGCCTCCGTTTGGTTTCTCGCACTACAGGGTGTTTGAGAAGACGGATGACCGAGACATAGTCTTTCAGAAGCGCTAGCACCTTACGATCGGGTAGACCGTACCACCTACATTCCCTACATCTGCTAGTCTACCACTGTAAGAGTTCGCACAACTTAGTCAACTATGCCAGAGCCCATAATGGCTTGTGGCTGCACACGGAAGTTTATAGTATGAATAATCTCATGATCCCTTTGAGCCTGGGTGGCGGTCCAAAGAAAAACAGGCAAGTCCTGGAAACCCCAGGTGCCTCAATCCACCTAGATGTGTGTTAGGTTGCCACCTTAGATAAACCATTAATTAACAATCTCACATCTGTCATGGATTTCACTCACCCAATCCACGTCTACTAGCATAGCATGGCATAATAAGCAAACGTAGAAGTAACTCCCAAAGGTTTGATAATAAGCAGGTAATAGGTACTACCTCATCTACTTCCCATCCCACAATTTAATTAGATCCTAATCATGCAATGTGTGAGGATTGATCTAATGCAATAAAACTGGGTTGTAGAAAAAGGTATGATCAAAGTGATACTTGCCTTGCTGATGATCCGCGTAACCTAGAGATTCGAAGTAACAAGCGGCGCACTCCGGGTATTCTATCGCAGACAAACAAACAAGCATACAATAAGTACTCATCTAATGCACAGGTAAAACTCAAATAGAAGATCTAACCAGAAAGTTCAACTTAAGAACCCTGGTTGGCAAAAAGAATCAAATCGAACGAAGCAAAAGAAGTCAAACGGCGGAAGAAAACAACTTTGTTCTAGTAATCTGGATCTAGGGCAAATTTTACAGTAGCAAAAACTTGTTTAAGTTGATTATTCGGAAAAAGGGTTTCGAGACGAAACTCTAGGCACTTGAATCGCCTGATTCCGATAAACGAGCGAAAAGTTAAACTAAAACGAAAATCGGATCAGAAATCGCGATCAGAAAATAACCGCGAAAAAAATCCGACGAAAAAGAAAAACGACGAACATATTTTTTTTACAACACGGAAAAAGAGGCGGCGGTAAACCTCGAAAGGCGCGCGGCTCCGGCGTCGGCGGTGGCGGGTGGCGGCGGCGGCGGGCAGCGGCGGGCGGCTGGGCTAGGGTTAGGCGGCGGGCTGGGCTGGCTCACTCGGCGGGCCTCGGGCGCTATTTAAAGGCGCCCCGGGCGGAGGTTTCCTGGCGGGGTACGGCCCGGAGTCGGTTCCGCGTTTTTTTATAAATCCGCTCGGAAGAAAAATAAAAAGAAATACTAAACAGACTCCAAAAATCACGAAATAAATTTTCCGGGTTTCTAAAATCAAGCCCGATAAAGTGAACATTTATCTGGGCCCAAACTACAACTTTGAAAAACGCGCATTTTTCCTAAATTCAAATAAAAATACCGAAAAACTCCGAAATAAATCTTATTTGATTTTTTTATTAAATCCTCAATATTTCTATATTTTGGGAAAGTCATTTTATTCCCTCTCTCATATTTTTGTAATAGAAATAATTGATGATAAAATAAATAAAATCAAACGATCCTGTTTACATAATTTGAGAAAACTCAAATATGTAAATAACGAAATCCCCAACTCTCTCCGTGGGTCCTTGAGTTGCTTAGGATTTTCGAGGATCAAAACCAAAAGCAAAATAAAATATGATATGCATGATGACCTAATGTATAACATTCCAAATTGAAAATTTGGGATGTTACAAACCTACCCCCCTTAAGATGAATCTCGCCCTCGAGATTCGGGTTGGCTAGAAAATAGGTGAGGGTGGTCCTTGAGCAAATCTTCCTCTCGCTCCCAGGTGGCTTCATCCTCCGTGTGGTGGCTCCACTGAACTTTGCAAAACTTGATAACCTTGCTGCGAGTAACTCGACTAGCAAACTCGAGGATCTTGACTGGTTTCTCCTCATAGGTCAAGTTGTTATCCAACTGAATTGCTTCTAATGGCACTGTGTCTCTCAAAGGTATGTCAGCCATCTCCGCGTGACACTTCTTCAACTGAGAAACGTGAAACACATCATGCACTCCTGCCAATCCTTCTGGCAATTCCAACTTGTAAGCCACTTCTCCCATACGCTCCAAAACTCGATATGGTCCTACAAATCGTGGTGCTAACTTCCCCTTAACTCCAAAGTGCTTAATCCCTCGAAGTGGGGATACTCTAAGATAAGCTCTGTCTCCGACTTCGTAAACTGTCTCCTTGAGTTTAGAATCTGCGTAGCTCTTCTGTCTGGACTGGGCTACCTTGAGCCTATCGCGAATCAACTTCACCTTCTGTTCAGACTCCTTAATCAGATCCGGTCCAAACAACTGGCGGTCTCCAACTTTGTCCCATGACAATGGTGTCCTGCACCTCCTTCCATACAAAGCTTCGAAAGGGGCCATCTTCAAACTGGTCTGATAGCTATTATTGTAAGAAAACTCCGCATATGGCAAATTATCGTCCCAACTAGATCCATAATCTAGCGCACAAGCTCTCAGCATATCCTCCAAAATCTGATTGACTCTCTCGGTCTGTCCATCTGTCTGCGGATGAAAAGCTGTACTAAATTCTAGCCTAGTACCCAAAGTCTCATGCAACTGCTTCCAAAACTTTGAGGTAAACTGGGTTCCTCTATCCGATACGATGCTCCTCGGAACTCCATGCAAACATACGATCCTGGTCATGTATATCTTTGCCAACTTAGCACTGGTGTAAGTGGTCTTTATTGGGATGAAATGTGCTACTTTCGTCAATCGATCGACTACAACCCAAATCGAGTCATAGCCTGAACGAGTCCTTGGTAATCCCGTGATAAAATCCATGCCTAGCTTATCCCACTTCCATTCGGGTATCGGCAATGGTTGCAACAATCCTTCTGGCTTCTGATGCTCTGCCTTTACTCTCTGACATACGTCACAAACTGCTACATACTCTGCAATATCCTTTTTCATTCCTATCCTTCAAATCCAAATACATCTTGGTATTTCCTGGGTGAATCGAATACGGTGAATCATGTGCCTCTTACAGAATCAACTTCTTGATCTTCAGGTTGTTGGGTACATAAACACGATCTTCAAACCATAGGGTGTCGTGCTCATCCTCACGAAATCCTTTAGCTTTTCCTTTGCTCAGTTTCTCCTTTATAGTGGCAATCTCTTTGTCAGTTTTCTGAGCTTCCCTGATTCCGTCCATCAAAGTCGACTGAATTTCCAACGCTGCTACATAGCCTCTCAGAACTATTTCCAAACATAGTTCACGAAGATTTTCTGCTAACTCCTTGGGTATTTCTCCCGTCATTAACCTATTGACATGGCTCTTGCGGCTTAATGCATCAGCTACTACATTAGCTTTTCCGGGATGGTAATGCAATTTCACATCGTAATCCTTGATGAGCTCCAACCATCTCCTTTGTCTGAGGTTCAACTCCTTCTGCGTGAAAATGTACTTCAAACTCTTATGATCCGTGTACACCTCACAATGATTTCCAATGAGGAAATGTCTCCATGTCTTCAATGCATGCACTACGGCTGCTAATTCCAAATCATGCGTAGCATAATTTAATTCGTGAGGCTTCAGTTGTCGTGAAGCATATGAAACAACTCTTCCTTCCTGCATAAGCACTGCTCCAAGTCCTCGACGTGAAGCGTCGCAATACACCTCATAATCCTTGGTTTGATCTGGCAAAATCAACACTGGTGAGGTAAACAAGCGTTTCTTCAACTCCTGGAAACTAGCCTCACACTCCTTAGTCCATTTGAACTTAGTATCCTTCTTCAGCAACTCCGTCATAGGCTTTGCAATCTTTGAGAAATTCTCAAGAAATCTCCGGTAGTATCCTGTGAGTCCAAGAAAACTCCGGATCTCTCCAACTGTTGTTGGTGCTTCCCACTTGGTCACGGTTTCAACTTTAGCGGGATCTACTGCTATACCTTCTCCAGATATAACATGTCCGAGGAATCCTACTTCCTTCAACCAAAATTCACATTTGCTGAACTTGGCATATAGTTGATGTTCTCTGAGCTTTCCAAGTACCAAATGCAAATGCTCCTTATGCTCCTCTTCATTCTTCGAATAAACCAGGATATCATCAATGAACACTACGACGAACTTATCCAAAAACTCCATAAACACTTTGTTCATCATGTTCATAAAATAGGCAGGTGCGTTAGTCAGTCCAAATGACATAACGGTATACTCATATAGTCCATATCTTGTGGTGAATGCTGTCTTAGGTATATCCTGTTCTCGAATCTTCAACTGGTGGTATCCTGATCGCAAATCGATCTTGGAAAACACTTTAGCTCCTTGCAATCGATCAAACAGATCATTGATCATTGGTAGCGGGTACTTGTTCTTGATTGTTACTTCATTCAATCCTCGATAGTCAACAACCATCCTTAACGATCCATCCTTCTTCTCTACTAGAAGTACTGGTGATCCCCAAGGCGAAGAACTTGGGCGAATATATCCCTTATCCAGTAACTCCTTAATCTGCTTCTTAATTTCCACCAAATCTTTTGCTGGCATCCTATATGGTCTCTTCGATATTGGCCCAGTGCCTGGCAATAGCTCAATCAAAAACTCAATGTCTCTATCCGTTGGCATGCCTGGCAACTCTTCGGGAAATACATCAGGAAAATCCTTTACCACTGGTACTTCCTCCTGCACAACTCCTGATAAGGAATTTACTTGTGTCCTGTTTGGCGCATGCCGGGATACATACTTTATCCTTCTCCCTTCTGGTGTGGTAAGCAAAATTGACTTACTAGCACACTCAATATTCCCTTTATACTTTG
This sequence comes from Triticum aestivum, assembly GCF_018294505.1. Classification (NCBI taxonomy): domain Eukaryota; kingdom Viridiplantae; phylum Streptophyta; class Magnoliopsida; order Poales; family Poaceae; genus Triticum; species Triticum aestivum. The sequence continues at coordinate 325,357,788 of NC_057812.1, forward strand.
ATAACCAATCCATGCCTAATATCACATCCAATCCTTGAGATTCCAATACTATTAGGTCTGAGGGAAAAACATAGTTACCAATCCTTAATGGTAACCGATCACACCATAGACTTGCCACATACTCTGCTCCTGGCGAGGTTGCTAACATGGGTGACCTAAGGGCTTGGGTTGGTAGGTTATACTTGTCCACAAATCCCCTTGATATGTATGAATGCGATGCACCAGTATCAAAAAGAACGAGTGCAGTAAATGACTTAACCAAAAACTTACCTATTACTGCATCGGGCTGAGCTTCAACCTCCTCCACATTAACGTGGTTCACCTGTCCCCTGTTGAAAGGGTTCGGCTTCTTTCCAGAACTTCCATTGCCATTTTGTCCTTCAGGACAGTCATTTGCAAAGTGTCCGGTCTTCGAACACTTATAACAAGTGACATGGCTCAAGTCCTTCTTGGCTGGGGTTGATGGGGTGTTGCGGTTCTGTCCATTGCTTCCTCCATTCCCATTACCATTCTTGGTGCCATTGTGATTGTGCGAGCTACCTACTCCATGGGTATGCTGAAAATGTCCTCCCGGTCTAGGGGTAAAACGAGGCTTCTGCTGAGCTCCTGAATTATACTTTCCTTGTCCATACTTCCTCTTGCGGTTCTCAATTTGCTGCTGCTTCCCTTCAATCATAAGAGCACGATCTACCAACTCCTGGTAGTTGTTGAAGGTGGCTACCATCAACTGCATACTCAACTCATCATTCAGTCCTTCCAGGAATTTCTCCTGCTTAGCGGCATCCGTAGCAACGTCGTCTGGGGCATAACGTGCTAGTTTACTAAACTCCTCCACATACGGGCCAACTGTCCGTCCTCCTTGGCGCAAGTTATGAAACTCACGCTTCTTCATGGCCATTGCTCCTGCTGAAACATGGGCAGTACGAAAAGCCTGCTGAAACTGGTCCCATGTGACAGTGTCGATTGGGAAGGTGGCTGTGAAATTCTCCCACCAAGATGCTGCGGGTCCTTCTAACTGATGTGCGACAAACTTCACCTTCTCCACATCTGTGCATCCTGCTGTGGTCAACTCCCTAGCTATCTTGCGGAGCCAATCATCTGCTACTATCGGCTCGGTGCTACTGGAAAACACCGGCGGATTTAGCCTAAGAAAACGGGCTAAGTGGTCAACAGGTGGTGGTGGTGGTGGTGGTGGGTTGTTGTTGTTGTTCCCCTGATTCTGATTCTGTACTAGCAACTGCATCAAGGTGTTCTGCTGCTGGATCAACTAGTGAGCTCCGGCGGAAAGGCAAATCCGGGGTCACGTCTCGGAGGCATCTGAGGGTTTTAGAAAAGATGAGGTATAAGAATAGAGGGGGTCTAAAGAGAAAACACTGCCCATATGCACATGAGGCAAAAGCACACAATTCACTTCAATCAATCAAACAAGGACATACAATCGATCTAGCTATCGCAAAAGTGCTCGGGCTACTATATTTACATGGTGGACTACTACTACTAATGAGGCGGTCTACTAGAAATATTCTACGGTTGTAGACTCCATGATATCTGCTCCTGCTTCATCAACATAGTCATCATTGCTACTATCTTGTTCCGAGTCGGTGCCGTCAATGATGATGTAGTCTTCCGGGCTAATCTCCTGGGGTTCCTCATCTTCATCTACTGGTGTCGGGCCTCCCATAAATATTCCAATCTTCATAGTTAGGTCGGCATTCTTATCCACCAATACTTCAATTTCTTCTTTATAATCTTCACGTGTAGCCTTGAGTTCTTCCTCTAGTCCCTTGATTCTAGTCTTAGCCTTCTTCAGATCTATCATGTCGGTGCACATCTGGTTCTCCTGTCGTCGAATGTGCTGGTTTAACTCCTGAATAAAAGCTGCAATTGATCTATCTTTCCTAGTGCTGATCATCTCCAAGTGTTCATCTCGGCGTCCACAAATCTGGTAGATAGTATCCTTAAGATCCTTGCGGTAGACTTCTCCAATGCGTCCCATGGCGATGTGAGCTGCCATACTCTTTTCTAGACTCCAAGTTGGTGCATCAAAAGAAAACTCTATGGGCTCAGTGACTGGCATGAACGTCCTTCCTGGAACTTGAACTTGAATCATCCAGCGCTCTTCTTCAGGTAAAGTAGCGTTGTAGGTTCCCGTGAAGCTTGGTACTCCTATGTTCAGGTATCTAGTGACTTCCTTCAAGTGGCGTCCAAAGGGTGTATCTTCATCTGGTTGGGTAAACTTGTTCCTTGCATCTGCCATCCTAAAGAGTAGAAAAGATGAGAAGTCAGAAGAGAAGAGAGTGAGTAGTGATCTAGGTTTTTAGCTTAGTGGTTGTGTCCTACAGTCAGCGTGTGCTCTGATACCATCTCTGTAGCGACCAGACCTCAAACAGTCTGATCTCTGTGCTCCGGTGTCATCCCTGGATCAGTAATGCTGATACCACACAGTACTCGGAGGATTTATAACAGAGTAGCAATCACACACTTATTACATCGAGTGTCTCAAAAGAGAACTTATTACAATAAATATGGCTTAAGGCCATCTAGTGACGATAACAGCGGAAGGCTTGGAAGCTAAGTGAGTCCATCAACTCCAACGGCATCACTGAGTATAGAACCATGACCTAAAAACTCCTTAATCGTCGTCTGAAAAGTCTACAACATTAACGTTGGAGCCCGAAAACGGGTCAGCACATGGAATATGCTGGCAAGGTAACACAAGAGAGAGTAATGTAATAAACCAGCTATACTATATGCATATTTGGCTGGTGGAAAGCTCTATGGTTACTGTTTTTTTGCGTAAAGCCAATTTTTCCCTACTTCAAAGGAATAAATTTAATTACTATCATGGTGGTTGTGAAACATTGAGAATGGTTGACAGCATTCTCAATCCCAATTAAGTAACATCATTAAAACCCAACAACATTAACTTTAGAGTAACATGTTGAGATTCACATGAAAATCCAGGTACTAGATACTCAAGATGTCCATAACCGGGGACACGGCTAACCATGATTAGTTTATTACACTCTGCAGAGGTTTGCGCACTTTTCCCCATAAGACTCGATCGCCTCCGTTTGGTTTCTCGCACTACAGGGTGTTTGAGAAGACGGATGACCGAGACATAGTCTTTCAGAAGCGCTAGCTCCTTACGATCGGGTAGACCGTACCACCTACATCCCCTACATCTGCTAGTCTACCACTGTAAGAGTTCGCACAACTTAGTCAACTATGCCAGAGCCCATAATGGCTTGTGGCTGCACACGGAAGTTTCTAGTATGAATAATCTCATGATCCCGTTGAGCCTGGGTGGCGGTCCAAAGAAAAATAGGCAAGTCCTGGAAACCCCAGGTGCCTCAATCCACCCAGATGTGTGTTAGGTTGCCACCTTAGATAAACCATTAATTAACAATCTCACATCTGTCATGGATTTCACTCACCCAATCCACGTCTACTAGCATAGCATGGCATAATAAGCAAACGTAGAAGTAACTCCCAAAGGTTTGATAATAAGCAGGTAATAGGTACTACCTCATCTACTTCCCATCCCACAATTTAATTAGATCCTAATCATGCAATGTGTGAGGATTGATCTAATGCAATAAAACTGGGTTGTAGAAAAAGGTATGATCAAAGTGATACTTGCCTTGCTGATGATCCGCGTAACCTAGAGATTCGAAGTAACAAGCGGCGCACTCCGGGTATTCTATCACAGACAAACAAACAAGCATACAATAAGTACTCATCTAATGCACAGGTAAAACTCAAATAGAAGATCTAACCAGAAAGTTCAACTTAAGGACCCTGGTTGGCAAAAAGAATCAAATCGAACGAAGCAAAAGAAGTCAAACGGCGGAAGAAAACAACTTCGTTCTAGTAATCTGGATCTAGGGCAAATTTTACAGTAGCAAAAACTTGTTTAAGTTGATTATTCGGAAAAAGGGTTTCGAGACGAAACTCTAGGCACTTGAATCGCCTGATTCCGATAAACGAGCGAAAAGTTAAACTAAAACAAAAATCGGATCAGAAATCGCGATCAGAAAATAACCGCGAAAAAAATCCGACGAAAAAGAAAAACGACGAACAATTTTTTTTTACAGCACGGAAAAAGAGGCGGCGGCGCACCTCGAAAGGCGCGCGGCTCCGGCGACGGCGGCGGCTGGGCTAGGGTTAGGCGGCATGCTCGGCTGGCTCTCTCGGCGGGCCTCGGGCGCTATTTAAAGGCGCCCCGGGCGGAGGTTTCCTGGCCGGGTACGGCCCGAAGTCGGTTCCGCGTTTTTTTTATAAATCCGCTCGGAAGAAAAATAAAAAGAAATACTAAACAGACTCCAAAAATCATGAAATATATTTTTCCGGGTTTCTAAAATCAAGCCCGATAAAGTGAACATTTATCTGGGCCCAAACTACAACTTTGAAAAACGCACATTTTTCCTAAATTCAAATAAAAATACCGAAAAACTCCGAAATAAATCTTATTTGATTTTTTTATTAAATCCTCAATATTTCTATATTTTGGGAAAGTCATTTTATTCCCTCTCTCATATTTTTGTAATAGAAATAACTGATGATAAAATAAATAAAATCAAACGATCCTGTTTACATAATTTGAGAAAACTCAAATATGTAAATAACGAAATCCCCAACTCTCTCCGTGGGTCCTTGAGTTGCTTAGGATTTTCTAGGATCAAAACCAAAAGCAAAATAAAATATGATATGCATGATGACCTAATGTATAACATTCCAAATTGAAAATTTGGGATGTTACAGGCCTGTAGCAGGCTCAAGGTTACCACGGTCCATATATGGCCCATGGTTGTTGCGGCCACTAGCAAACCAAGGAAAAAGAAGACTAGGAAGTAAATAAGCTAGAAACTAACGATAGATTATTAAGGCGATTGCACAGATTACATCCACTAGGCATCAAAGTTCACCACCAGTGCAAATATAGGGAACACCCTACACTATACAAAAATGGCTTGCTATTTTCTTCAGCCGGTGGCTGCATGTTAAGAACAAATATTGTATCGCAGCAAAACAAATTAAAACCATAAAACAAAAGGAAGGTTGGCATAAAAGTTAACAGTTCGGTAGATAAATGCACCACCAGAAGTTCAGAAGCTCAGTTCATTTGACTTGACTATTATGTTTTCATGTTGTACTGTCCGATGGAGCACCATAACCTTCACCTTCATTTCTCCTAGGCCCCTGAACAACATAGCAAATGTCTGATAGTCTGTTTTCAAAACCATGCATATCTTGATGACATCGAACAATGGTTATCCTTGTTTCACAAAGGGTCTCTGTTAGGGAATGGACTTGTGTCTGGAGCGCAGATATAACATTGTTTTGAGCTTGCATATCTTGATCATGAGGCAGTTTGGATGAGATTGCCTTAACAACCAACCCAGTATTACGCAGGAACATGCTTTTTGCACTATTAGTGGATAGGTACTGACCCACTGCAACAAGAGGTGACATTGTGGTTATAGTTTCCTTGTCACCTTCAGAAGGTGGCGGTTCCACCATTTGTTCCATAGCTTGCTGAAAAGTTGAGTTTTTACATTAGTAGTACCAGAACATAAGATATTAAAGAGGCAACAAAACCAAACAAAATAGCTTTGGTTTATATACATAACTTATTCTGGTGAACGCATGTAAAATATTAGTTGTATTTTACTACAAAGTACATAATAAAACCAGGTTCCAAACATGTGAGCATGTACCATGGCTAATGTATTGTCCATTTCTTCACATTGTATTGACAACTAAGGATAAAGAGACAAAGTTTATAATACGGCAAGCATAGTATGTCATCATTCATATCACAAAACAACTGAGAATAGACAACAAGAAATTGTAATGTTGTGTGGGCAAGTCTAGCACGGAACTAGATTACAGATCAAGATCAAAGGAACATCACTCCTCTCTTTTAAACCTTGTAAGGTGCAATGATACGCTAAGAGAATTACATATAAAATTGAAAAGAGTAATAGACATTGGCTGCAAACCATGCAGTTCAATGCACAAGTAAGAGTAAGTAGTAGTTAAAAGGCATGAGGATTAAGGACTTACAATAGCGGATTTGACTGGTGTAGTCATGCCCTTCGTCTTGCTGGTGTGACAGTCCTTGATGATTTCCACATCATTTGGTTCAGGTACTTTTTGGTCCTTGGGGGCTTTCCTCTGGATTTGGAACAAGTCAATATAGATATGATAATATGGCACAACAAAAAGAGTGAAACAGCAACTAATTACAAGAGCCTCGCGGTGTGCAATATAGCTACGAGATCCTGTTGTTTGTTGGAATTTCACTTTCATATGTTTGGCCTTATTCTTTGAACAGTTCACCTACAAGAAGATAGATTTGTGAGGCACATGTGTAAATAGGAGTTCAACATGTGATCTGATCACATATATATAACGTACTTGATACTTTGGATCAGACCAGTGTTTAACGAGGCCTCTCCAATCTTCATCCGATATATTTTCCACCGGAGATGTTTGGGCAAGTTCACTATTAGCCTTGCCTTCAAAGTGAGTTTTCCTCAAGTTATACCGATACTGTCGCAGAGCAGACTTGAAAACATGGGTGCAAGCTTGTCTGGTTGCATCATCTTGGCTATCCAACTTGAACCTCATCTATTGAAAATTATGGGAGTCTCATTATAAGGAACCTAGAAAGTATGGGACAAAGCAAGACGATATTACTAGTTTCCATACATAACCATACTTACAGATAAATGGTCGAGGAAGGTGTTGAATTGGGTTTCGTCTTTGTCATTCTTATAATGAATCCATGTTGGGAGGATACGTGCATGACACCTAACGACAATCGCTGTCTCTGATAACTTGGCTGACTCTGTAGCATCACGTGGCCTTTTTAAACCTGCCTCAAAATGGATCTCCATTATTCCTCCTCTAGATTTAGTTAACCTATCGAGCATTATCCCTGATGTTTGTTTCCTCTTGTGCCTAGGTTCTAGTACAACAACGAACATAGGAAGTGTTAGTGTACATCAAACTATGAGACTACATATAAAGAAGCATGCAACTGTAACTTGACTCCAGCAACTACCTTCTTGCTATTGAAGCTCACAAGGTTCATCTGATCTTGCCAACTCGTCTTGTGTCAAGAGTGCTTCAGAAGTAGTGTCAGGTGTCAAGGGAGCTTGGGAATGTGCTGCTAGCTGAGTTGACAAACAAGTAACTCGTTCAGCTGGTGGTATTGTGGAAGGTGTTGCAACAACTAGGGTTGTCGCTGCTTGTTTGGTGGCAGCTATTAGTTTCTGTTTGGCTTGTTTTGAAGCTCGTGTAGCATGGGATACCATGTTTGTACAATTTTCCAGTGGACTTTGACCTTCTATTGCACCATCAGTACCGGCAGAATCTACATAATTCTTCCGCTTTCATTTCTGTGTGTCCTTAGTACTAACACCATCCCCTGCCATTTTGTGTTCCTTCCTCTTTTTCTATGCCATGTCAAGTCAAGCTGACAAGAAAAAGGAATAAAAATTTAGTTCTTCAGAACAATTTGATGCGTGATACAGATGAACTGAACTTTGATGTTAGACAACCACATGATAGGAGGATGTAATATGTATGAAAAACAGGACGACATGAGATAATTAGAACTATGTTGTGTAAACTAAGCATAAGGCACTTCAATAATTAGAAGCAATGCAATGGAAGGTAGACACCATATGAAAGATGCTAATAATATCGCTCTGCCAACTTAACAGTGTCTCGTCATAACTGGCATTTAAACAGATCTGAAGCATTACAAGAAATAAATCATATGCAAGATGCAAACAACATCACACTACCAAGTTAAAGGTCTCTCGTCATTAGTGCCATTGCATATTCACAACATTGCATATTCACAGCTTATGATGTGTAAACTAAGCAGAAGGAATTTCAACAAATTAGAAGCAATGAAAGCTAGACACCATATGAAAGCTGCAATGAATATCACTCTACCAAGTTAAAACTGTCTCGTAATAAGTGCCATTTCAACAAATTAGAAGTAGTACAAGCTAGAAAAGAATGCGATATGTAACCTACATCACACTCCCAAGTTAAACGTGTCTTATGATAAGTGATTGTTGCAGGTTACACAATAGTAGTACTTTGATGTAAGAACATGGTGTGATAGACAGATATTGTATGTTCTAGAAACAGGAACACGTGTCTTATTCACAAGTATAATGTGTAAAGTAAGCAGATGGAATTCAACAAAATTAGAAGCAATACAAGCTAAAAATCATACATAACATGCAACCACATATAACAGTGCCATGTTAGAGGGAGCACATGTGATGGTGTACAAGGGGGGACATGCTCATCATCAACACAACTACGTTGAGTGTCTGTGCATGTGTTGTCTTCCAAATCTTGTTGGGGTGATGGTGGAGTAGAATGTGTAGCGGCCCTCATTCGGAAGAAGCACCTTTATCCACTGCCTTACTAATTTCCTTCTGCTTTATTGACTTTGCGTTGTCAAGTAAAACCGACAAGAAAGGGCAATAAAATTCACTCTTCGGAACTCATTCATGCATGACACTGACAATCACTACCTTGATGTGAGGGAAACACATGATACGAGGATGGAATATGTATGAAAAACAGGATGGCATGGCATATTCACAACTATTTGTGTAAACTAAGAAGAAGTAATTTAATCAAATTACAAGCAATACAAGCTAGTCACTGTATGCAACATGCAAGACAACATTACACTACCAAGCTAGAGAAAGCACCTAGGAAGCTGGTTTCGCCAGAAGACCGCCATTAGTCCCTGCCTTATTTTCCCTTCCTCTTTCTTAATTGTTTTGCCTTGTCAAATCAAACCCACAAGAAAAATGAATAAAAATTCGCTTTTCAGAACTCGTTGATGTAGGATGCTGACAAGCACTACTTTAATGTAAGGCGACCGCATGATAGGACGATTGAATGTGGAAGAAAAAAAGGACAGCATTGCATATTCGCAGCTGTAACATCCCAATTTTCAATTTGGATGTTAATCATTAGGTCATCATATGCATCTATGCCCTTTGCATTTTTGAATTTATTTTATTTGGACATTTTGATCCCAGAGACCTTAAGCAACTCAAGGACCATGTGAGAGAGTTAGAGGTTTTCATAAAATTCCATTTTTGAATTTTCAAAATTGGTAAGTTGGATCAAAGTGATTTTTATTTGAAATTATTTTTCCAATTATTTAAAAATAAACAAAATAATGAGAGAAGATAATATGACTTCTTCAAAACACAAGAAATAATGGGAATTTAATTTTAAATAAAAATATATTTTATTTAATTTTTATTTGACATTTTATTCGGTTAAATTAGGGAAAAATTGCATTTTTAAAAATTTCATTCTAGCCCAGAAAAATGTTCATGTTGTCCTAAATATTAGTAGAGGACCGTGAAAATTATGTTTTGGGATTTTAGGATTTTTATTTACTTTATTTTGGATTTTTTTGTTTTGGCGATTTTATTTAAAAAAATGCCTTCGATCGACTGGGCTGAAACCCAACAGGCCCGCAGCCGCCATCGCCTTCCCCCGCTCAGGAGTCCCGCTCACCGCCACCATCGAGTTCGGACCGGACTCCTCTCCGCCGCCGTCGCCTAGTCCTTGCCCCCTCCCCAAGCCGACCACCCCCTCTTAAATACCCCGCCGCCACCGCCCCCTCCCCCAACCTGAGTCGCCCTGCCACCCAAGCCACCGCCGCCCGCGCCCCGCCGCCCGCCGCCAAGCCGCGCCGCCGCTGACACCGCGTCGCCAGAGAAACACGCTGCCGCCGCCGGTTCACCTTCCCCGAACCGGTATAAACCGATCGGTTTTTTTGGTTTATTCTTTTAGATCGGTATTTTAAGGTTTTGTTAGTTAAAGAACGAATTATTTCGTTAGCTTCTGTTAGCGGACGTTCGTCCGATAGATTTTTCTTTTTAGTTTTAATTTCGTCCAAGGACCTATCCGTGAATAGTTTTCTTGCAGATTAGTCCCTGATCTTCAAACCTTCGCTACTTTTTACTCGTTTATCCAAATCCAGTGAAACCAACGCCAAAATCTTCATATTTTTTCCCTCTGTCCAGATAATCAACTTGAACATGATTTTGAAAATTTAAAATTTGGTTTCAAGCAGATTAGAATTTGAACTTCTTTTGATCGTAGTTTGAGTTTCGTAACTCCGATTCGATTGATTCTTTTTGCAAATCGAAGCTCTTCACTTGAACTTTCTATTTCGAACTTTTCTTTTGGTTTTAATTTTGCATATTATGCTTGAGTGCTTATGTATGCTATTGTTTGTTCACAATAGAGTTTCCGGAGTGCGAGGCTTGCTACTACGAATCTTTAGGGTTTTCCGATCGTCAGCAAGGCAAGTAACACCATGATCATATCCCTTTATTACCTAGTTTTTATGCATTAGTTTCGACCCTCAATCATTGCATGAGTAGGATGTGATAACATGTGGGTATTGGGAAGTAGTTGATGAGGTAGGAACCTATTGCCTTACATTTAAACCCTGGGAGTTAATACATTATGATTGCATTACTTTTCTATGCTCATAGACGTGGATTGGTTTGTGAGATTCATGAAAGTTGTGAGAGTTATTATTAACTAAGGGAAACTTAAGGTGGCTACTTTAATACACTTCTGGGTGGATTGGTTGCGGGCACCTGGAGCAATCCAGTGTTGTCCTAGGATATCCCGGAGTACCTGTGTGATCATCCTATGGTTCGCCACCCAGGCTCAAAGGGATCATAATATTATTCATGCTCAGAAACTTCCGTGTTCAGCCACAAGCCATTATGGGCTCTGGCATAGTTGAGTAACTTGTGCGACCTCTTTCAGTGGTAGGCTAGCAGATGTAGGGGAAAGTAGGTGATACTGTCTACCCAGAGTAAAGAGTTAATGCTTCAGAAAGACTATGTCTTGATCTTTCGATCATGGATGTGGTCGAGTCTTGTGGGGAAAAGTGCACAAACCTCTGCAGAGTGTACAAACTAATCATGATTAGTCGGGTCCCCGGTTATGGACCTCTTGAGTATCTGGTACTTCAATTATTGATTTGATCTCATCACTTTACTTAATGAAACTGTTGGGTTATAATTATTATTTTGGGATTGAGCTGGAGGAACCTTCTCAATATTTTCATTAAACTTTGTAGTTAAAATAAAATATATTCCTTTGTTCTAGGAAAAAAATTAGCTTTATGCAAATGATAACCGTAGAGCCTCCACCAGCCAAATATGCATGTAATGATAGCTGTTATTTGTTCATTGCTCCATGGTGTTATCGTGCCAGCATATTCCATGTGCTGACCTACACGGCTGCAACGTATCATGTTGCAGAATTTTCAGCCGAAGAGTAAGGTGCGATAGGTCGTTGTCATGCACTCAGTATTGCCGTGGAGTTGGATGGACTCATTTATCTTTGAAGCTTTCACAGTTATCTATTTTAGATGGCCTTCAACCATATTATTGTAATAAGTACTCTTTTTGAGACACTCGTGTAATAAGTGTGTGATTGAACTCTGTTATAAATCCTCGAGTACTGTGTGTGTTAGCAATTCCGATCTAGGGATGACACTTAAGCACAGAGACTATGGTCCTTTTGGATCGGGTCGCTACAAGATGGTATCAGACCACACGCTGACTGTTGGACGCGACCACTGGGAACAGTCACATGATACTCTTCTCTACTCATTTCTGACTCTTCTCCATTTCTACTCTATAGATGGCCTTTAGCCAGATTATTGTAATAAGTACTCTTTTTGAGACACTCGTGTAATAAGTGTGTGATTGAACTCTGTTATAAATCCTCGAGTATTGTGTGTCAGCAATACCGATCCAGGGATGACACTTAAGCACATAGACTATAGTCCATTGGGATCGGGTCGCTACAAGATGGTACTAGAGCACACGCTGACTGTAGGACGCGACCACTAGGAACAGCCACATGGTACTCTTCTCTACTCATTTTTGACTCTTCTCCATTTCTAGGATGCCAGTTTTGCCGGAAGACCGCCATCAGTCCCTGCCTTATTTTTTTCCCTTCCTCTTTCTTAATTGTATTGCCTTGCCAAATCAAACCCTCAAGAAAAATGAATAAAAATTCACTTTTCAGAACTCATTGATGTAGGATGCTGACGAACACTACTTTAATGTAAGGCGACCGCATAATAGGACGATTGAATGTGTAAGAAAAAAGGACAACATTGCATATTCACAGCTATGATGTGTAAACTAAGCAGAATGCATTTCAACAAATTAGAAGCTATGAAAGCTGGACACCATATGAAAGATGCAACGAATATCACTCTACCAAGTTAAAACTGTCTCGTCATAAGTTCCATTTCAACAAACTAGAAGTAGTACAAGCTAGAAAAGAATGCAAGATGTAACCTATATCATACTCCCAAGTTAAACGTTTCTTATGATAAGTGATTGTTGCAGGTTACACAATAGTAGTACTTTGATGTAAGAACATGGTGTGATAAACAGATATTGTATGTTCTAGAAACAGGAACACGTGTCTTATTCGCAAGTATAATGTGTAAAGTAAGCAAATGGAATTCAACAAAATTAGAAGCAATACAAGCTAGACATCATACATAACGTGCCATAACCGTGCCATGTTAGAGGGAGCACCTGTGATGGTGTACAAGGGGGACCGTGCTCATCATCAACACAACTATGTTGAGTGGCGATGCATGTGTTGTCTTCCAAATCTTGTTGGGGTGATGGCGGAGTAGAATTTGTAGAGGCCCCCGTTTGGAAGAAGCACCTTTATCCACTGCCTTACTAATTTCCTTCTGCTTTATTGATTTTGCATTGTTAAGTAAAACCGACAAGAAAAGGCAATAAAATTCACTCTTCAGAACTCGTTTATGCATGATACTGACAATCACTACCTTGATGTAAGGGAAACACATGATACGAGGATGGAATATGTACGAAAAACAGGATGGCAGGGCATATTCACAACTATTTGTGTAAACTAAGTAGAAGCCATTTCAACTAAGCAATGCAAGCTAGACACCACATGAAAGATGCAACCATTATGACTCTGCCAAGTTAAAAGTGTCCCATCATAAATGGCGTTTCAACAAATTAGAAGTAGCGCATGCTATAAATCATATGAAAGATGCAACCAATATCACACTGCATATACTAAAGGTGTCTCATCATATTGATTGATGCGGGATACAAAAAACAGTAGTTTTATGTAAGGACATGCTTAATAGACAGATGTACTATGTACTAAAAATAGAAAGGCATGTCACACTAACAGGTATTATGTATAAACTAAGCAGAATAGCACATGCATTTTAACCAGATTGGAAGAATTACAATCTAGACACCATATGCAACATGCAACCACATATCACGCTGCCAAGTGAGAGCATGCACCTGCGATGGTGGTGTAGGGGAAATGCGGTCATCAACTATAGAGCTACATTCACTATCTTCATCTAGCCTTTTTGTTTGTTGAGAATCATGTGGGGAGGCTGACACTACATTCTTTAAAAGAGGATCTTTTCTCATAGTAACCCACTGGCGTGACTGTCTCATCATAAGTGATTGATGAGGCATACATACGAACATTAGTTTGATGTAAGAACATGGTTAATAGACAGATGTACTAGTATGTACCAAAAACAGGAAGGCATGTCATATTCAAAGGTATAATGTGTAAGCTAAGCAGATGCAATTTAACCAAATTGAAAGCAATACAAGCTAGACATCCGGCTGGAGTAGTGAGCATGATCATCGAGGACCTGAGAGCCTGGTGGGAGGCGGGCTGCTTTGCCACCATCGTGGCTTTTTAGTTGGCTTCCAGGTGATGCCTGCCTGTGCTGGGCTTGTGACTGGCTCGGCTAGTGCCCTGACTAGCTATTTATCTTCTGGTACTCTCGGGATGGTGGTTCATGTAAAAAATATCTTTCCTTATCTTAATAAGGACCGACTTCGGCCTTTCGAATACAAGCTAGACACCATATGCAACATGCAATCACATATGACACCGCGAAGTTAAAGCAAGCACCTGGGATGGTGGTTCATGGCGAGCGAGATCATCAACTCCAGAGCTATGTTTACTGTCTCCATCTGTTGAACATGCAACCTTTAAAGCACCGACATGTGTCTTGCCTTCCAACGAAGAAAGCAGGAGCAACTTCTCTCTTTTATTTCGTGCTTCTGACAACAGTTTGGAAGAGGCTGAAATACCCATGCATAAAAAACAATAGTGAGAGTATGGGTGAAGTGTGTGTAGAACTAGTGCACTGTAAAAGTAGTAGATAGCAGGTGGCTGAAAAATAAATGATATGAGACATATGATAGCTCTACAACATTGCATGGCAAACAAAGTTAGATTCTACTCCGTATGGTTTTGTAATATATGAGCACATGGATGGCTAGGAAATGCAGGTACTCCTCCAGCACACCACCACATGTGGTCCTATCAAAATAACAGTCAATTGAAAATAAATAGGCCAGTCGATTTTTTATGAACCGTCTGATCTACAAGGAACAGGTAGATGGCCTTCGTCTACCTCCCGCCAGTCACTGTTGACGATCTTTGTCGAACTGCCAGCGACCACCGGCCCAGACCCCTGCCTCCGCCGCCCTGCCCTCCCCTCGACCTCACACCCTTACCATGCTTGGCAGCGCCCCCGGGACGTCCCCTTAAGCACGGCCGACCTCCAGATCGGGCGCCAGCAGCTCCTAGGCTCCACACACCCCTAAGATAAACACCGAGGCGCTGCTTCCCTGGCGTAATAGGCGGATTAGCGCCTGTCATGCTGGGGAATGCTTCCTTTAATTGGGAATCAACTGACCAGGAATTGAAATCCAGGGGGCGATGGACCTCTAGCTAAGGTTAAATAGTATATGAGGAGAAACCTTGTGCATCGTGACTTACTAGGAACATCTAGTATTAGGAAGAAGGTGTAGGAAGAAGCGGTCAACTAGTGTCTTCTGTGGGATGAATACCTTGCAAGTAGACACGTAAGATTTGCATGAATAAGGGAACAAGAGTACCATTTCCGGTTGCCAGTGTTGTGTCCTCATGATATCACGGTGATGTTCTTCTTTTTACCAAGGGAACCGATGTTTTGGAGGAGGGTGGAGCCTTGGATGAACCCATGGACAAATTGTTGACTGTGTTGCGGTGGCCGTCTGTCGGTGGAGGGGAAGCAGATCCAAGGCGGCGAAGGACGGCGTAGCGGGAACAGCTCCGGTGCGATGGACGGTGGCGACGTTGGAGCGGCAGCAGTGAGGCGCAGGACGACATGGTTGAACTGACTTGGGTACGGCGCACGTCGCCGTCCTAGAGGCAGCTCGGCCTCGACTTCAACTACTAGCCATGGAGGGCGCTGCGGTTGCGGTGGACGACGATGTCGGGGTATCGGCTCCGGCGTGATGGAGGAGGGTGGCGGTTGATGGGTCGGATGGGGTGGCAGACGGAGGACGCCGGGGTTTCGCGACTGGTGGAGAGGTAGTTTTGGCGCCCACAGAGTACGAATGGGGAATCGAATGTGGGGGGGGGGGAGGGAGCTAAGGGGGAACCATGTCATTAAGTCCCATTTTAAACAAATCGAATGGCGCCCAAGTTGGAGGTTTTCATTAAGTCCCCTATGTCCAGATAATCAACTTGAACATGATTTTGAAAATTTAAAATTTGGTTTCAAGCAGATTAGAATTTGAACTTCTTTTGATCGCAGTTTGAGTTTTGTAACTCCGATTCGATTGATTCTTTTTGCAAATCAAAGCTCTTCACTTTAACTTTCTGTTTAGATCTTTTCTTTTGGTTTTACTTTTGCATATTATGCTTGAGTGCTTATGTATGCTATTGTTTGTTCACAATAGAGTTTCCGGAGTGCGAGGCTTGCTACTACGAATCTCTAGGGTTTTTCGATCGTCAGCAAGGCAAGTAACGCTGTGATCATATCCCTTTATTGCCCAATTTTTATGCATTAGTTTCAACCCTCAATCATTGCATGAGTAGAATGTGATAACATGTGGGTATTGGGAAGTAGTTGATGAGGTAGCATTCTATTGCCTTACATTTAAACCCTGGGAGTTAATACGTTATGATTGCATTACTTTGCTATGCTCATCAACGTGGATTGGTTTGTGAGATTCATGAAAGTTGTGAGAGTTATTATTAACTAAGGGAAACTTAAGGTGGCTACTTTAATACACTTCTGGGTGGATTGGTTGCGGGCACCTGGAGCAATCCAGTGTTGTCCTAGGATATCCCAGAGTACCCGTGTGATCATCCTATGGTTCGCCACCCAGGCTCAAAGGGATCATAATATTATTCATGCTCAGAAACTTCCGTGTGCAGCCACAAGCCATTATGGGCTCTGGCATAGTTGAGTAAGTTATGCGACCTCTATTAGTGGTAGGCTAGCAGATGTAGGGGAAAGTAGGTGGTACTGTCTACCCAGAGTAAAGAGTTAATGCTTCAGAAAGACTATGTCTCGATCTTCCGATCATGGATGTGGTCGAGTCTTGTGGGGAAAAGTGCGCAAACCTCTGCAAAGTGTACAAACTAATCAGGATTAGCCGTGTCCCCGGTTATGGACCTCTTGAGTATCTGGTACTTGAATTATTGATTTGATTTCATCACTTTACTTAATGAAACTGTTGGGTTATAATTATTATTTTGGGATTGAGTTGGAGGAACCTTCTCAATATTTTCATTAAATTTTGTAGTTAAAATAAAATATATTCCTTTGTTCTAGGAAAAAAATTAGCTTTATGCAAATGATAACCGTAGAGCCTCCACTAGCCAAATATGCATGTAGTGATAGCTATTATTTGTTCATTGCTCCATGGTGTTATCGTGCCAGCATATTCCATGTGCTGACCTACATGGCTGCAACGTATCATGTTGCAGAATTTTCAGACGAAGATTAAGGTGCGATAGGTCGTTGTCATGCACTCAGTATTGCCATGGAGTTGGATGGACTCATTTAACTTTGAAGCTTTCGCAGTTATCTATTTTAGATGGCCTTCAGCCAAATTATTGTAATAAGTACTTTTTTTGAGACACTTGTGTAATAAGTGTGTGATTGAACTCTGTTATAAATCCTCGAGTACTGTGTGTGTCAGCAATACCGATCCAGGGATGACACTTAAGCACAAAGACTACGGTCCATTGGGATCGGGTCGCTACAAGATGGTACTAGAGCACACGCTGACTGTAGGACGCGACCACTAGGAATAGTCACAGGATACTCATCTCTACTCATTTCTGACTCTTCTCCATTTCTACTCTATAGATGGCGGACCTAAGGAACAAGTTCACTCAACCAGATGATGCACACCCTTCTGACGACACTTGAAGGAAGTCACTAGGTATCTGAACATCGGCATACCAAGCTTCACCGAAACCTACACCGCCACTTTACCAGAAGAGGAGCACTGGACGACTCAAGTTCATGTACCAGGAAGAACATTCACGCCAGTTACGGAGCCTATCGAATTTTCCTTTGATGCACCAACCTGGAGTCTAGGAAATAGCATGGCCGCCCACATCTCCATTGGACGCATCGGAGAGGTGTACAACAAGGATCTTAAGGACACCATCTATCAGATATGTGGACGTCGAGATGAGCAATGGGAGATGATTCACACCAGGAAGGATAGATCCATTGCAGCCTACATACAGGAGTTGAACCAGCACATTCGATGCTATGAGAACCAGATGTGTGCCAACATGATAGACACAAAGAAGGTGGTGACCAGGAACATGGAGCTGGAGGAAGAACTCAAGTCTACACGCGAGGGATATGAAGAAGAAATTGCTGTACTACTGGAGAAGAATGAAGACCTGAAGAAGATGCTAGGAATATTCATGGGGGATCCTGAACCTAGAGTGGACATTCGCTCAGAGGATTACATCATACTGGATGACACAGACTCCGACCCCGAGAATGATGATGATTATGAAGACGAAGATGGAGCAGATATCATGGAGTCTTCCACCGATCAAAATTTCTAGTCGACCACCATATTACCATTAGTATTCTCCCATGTATATAGTAGTAGTCCATGAGCTTTTGTAACGATAGCTTAGATCGATTGTATGATCTTGTTTGAATTGAGTGGTGTGGAATGAATATGTTTGTTTCATGTGCATATGGGTAGTGAAATCTCTCTTTAGACCTCACTCTATTATGTTCTCACCCCTCTAAACCTGTCAGATGCCTCCGAGACGTGACCCCGCATTCGCCTTTCCACCAGAGCTCACTTAGTTGATCCAACAACATAATGGCTTGATGCAGTTGCTAGTCCAGAACCAAGGCAACAACAACAACAACCCACCACCACCACCTCCAATGGACAACTTAACCCGTTTTCTAAGGTTGAATCCGTCGGTGTTCTCTAGTAGCACTGAGCCGATTGTTGCTGATGACTGGCTTCACAAGATTGGAAGGGAGCTGACCACCGCAGGTTGCACAGATGCTAAGAAGGTGCACTTTGCCGCACATCAACTAGATGGACCCGCAACCTCATGGTGGGAGAATTACACAGTCACTTTCCCCATGGCCAATGTCACTTGGGATCAGTTTCAGCAAGCATTCCGCACTGCACATGTCGCTACTGGAGCCATGAGTATGAAGAAGCGTGAGTTCCGCAACTTATGCCAGGGAAATCGTACTGTGGTGCAGTACGTGGAGGAGTTGAGTAAGCCCGGTACTCCCTAGATGATGTGGGCATAGATGCCGCGAAGCAGGAGAAGTTCCTTGAGGGGCTGAATGATGAGCTGATTATGCAGTTGATGGTGGCAACATTCGCCAACTACTAGGAGTTGGTAGACAGGGCTCTCATGATTGAAGGCAAGCAGCAGCAGATTGAGAACCATAAACAGAAGTATGGACAGGGGAAGTACGACTTTGGAGCTCAGCAGAAGCCTCGTTTTACCCCGAACTCAGGAGGACATATCCATCATAACCATGGAGGCCACACTCACAATGGAGGAAGTTCACACAACCATAATGGCCCCAAGAATGGTAATGGGAATGGAGGGAACAACGGTCAGAACCGTTTCAACCCCGCTACACCCACCAAGAAGGAGCTAAGTCACATTACTTGTTTCAAGTGCGGGAAGACTGGACACTACGCCACCGAGTGTCCTGAAGCAAAGAATGGAAATGGAAATGAAAGCTCAGGGAAGAAGCCAAATCCCTTCACCAGAGGTCAGGTGAACCACATCAACGTGGAGGAAGTTGAAGAGCAGCCTAACAATAGTGATTGGTAAGTTTTTTATTAAGTCATTTACCGCCCTTGTTCTTTGTGAGACTGGTGCATCGCATTCATATATCAAGGGGATTTGTGGACAAGTTTAAATTGCCAACCTTAGGCCTTAGGTCACCCATGTTAGTAAGCTCACCAGGAGCGGAGTATATGGCTAGCCGATGGTGTGATCGGTTGCCATTAACCATTGGTAGCCATGTTTTCCATTCAGACCTCATAATCTTGGAGTCACAAGGATTGGATATAATAGTAGGCATGGATTGGCTCTCGAAGTATGGAGGAAACATCAATTTTGCTAGTAAGTCAATTCTACTCACCACCCTAGAAGGTAAAAGGATCAAGTATGTATCTAGGCATGCGCCAAGGAGGACTCAAGTGAATTCACTTTCGGGAGTTATTCAAGAGGAAGTGCCAGTTGTGAAGGATTATCCCGACGTATTCCCAGAGGAACTACCCGACATGCCACCAAATCGAGATATAGAATTTTTGATAGAGCTGTTACCAGGCACTGGGCCAATATCGAAGAGACCGTATCGGATGTCCGGAAATGATCTGGAGGAGATTAAGAAGCAGATTAAGGAGTTATTGAAGAAAGGCTATATTCGACCAAGTTCATAACCGTGGGGAGCCCCAATGCTCTTAGTTGAGAATAAGAATGGATCTTTAAGGATGGTTGTGGATTATCATGCACTGAATGAGGTGACGATCAAGAACAAATACCCACTACCGATGATCAATGATTTGTTTGACCAGCTGCAGGGAGCTAAAGTATTCTCCAAGATCGATCTTCGATCAGGATACCACCAGCTGAAGATCCAAGAATAGGATATACCTAAGACAACTTTTACCACAAGGTACGGGCTATATGAGTACACTGTCATGTCTTTTGGTTTGACTAACGATCGTGCCTACTTTGTGAGTATGATGAATAAGGTGTCCATGGAGTTCTTGGATACGTTTGTTGTGGTGTTCATGGATGATATATTGGTGTACTCGAAGAATGAAGAAGAACACAAGGAACATTTGCGCTTGGTTCTCGAGAAGCTCAGAGAACATCAGCTATATGCCAAGTTCAGCAAATGTAAGTTTTGGTTGAAGGAAGTTAGATTTCTCGGACATGTTATATCAGGAAAAGGTATAGCAGTAGACCCTTCCAAGGTTTAGTCTGTCACTAAGTGGTTGGCACCCACCTCAGTTGGAGAGATACACAATTTTCTTGGACTCGCGGGATATCATCGGAGATTCATTGAGGATTTTTCCAAGATCGTGAAACCCATGATGGAGTTATTGAAGAAGGACACCAAGTTCAAATGGACCGAAGAATGTGAGGCCAGTTTTCAGGAGTTGAAGAAACATTTAATCACAGACCCAGTACTAATTCTTCCGGATATACGCAAGGATTTCCAAGCTTATTGTGACGCTTCTGGCCTGGGACTTGGAGGCGTACTTATGCAGGACGGAAGAGTTGTTTCATATGCCTCACGTCAGCTTTGACCTCATGAGTTGAATTATGCCACGCATGATTTGGAGTTAGCAGCCATAGTGCATGCGCTCAAGAACTAGAGACATTTTCTTATTGGAAACCGTTTTGATGTATACACGGATCATAAGAGTTTGAAGTACATTTTCACACAGAAGGAGTTAAATCTCAAGCAAATGAGATGGTTGGAGCTCATAAAGGATTATGATATTAAGTTGCATTATCATCCAGGAAAAGCCAATGTTGTAGCAGACGCTTTGAGCCGCAAGAGTTATGCTAATACTCTTGTAACCGGAGGATTACCTCAAGAGATAGCCGATGACCAGAACTTCATTTAGAGATAGTTCCGAGAGGTTTTGTTGCAGCGTTGGAGGTTCATTCCATGTTGTTGGGAAAGATTCGAGAAGCCCAGAAGACTGATAAGGAGATTGCGGAGATAAAGGAAAGGATGAGTAAAGGAAAGGCCAAAGGTTTTCGTGAGTATGAGCACGGAACGTTATGGTTTGAGGACCGTATTTATGTGCCCAATAATTCAGAGATCAGGAAGTTAATACTTCAGGAGGCCCATGACTCGCCATACCCGATTCACCCGAAAAACACCAAGATGTATTTGGATTTGAAGGAACATTTCTGGTGGACTGGTATGAAGAAGGATATTGCCGAGTATGTAGCAGTATGTGACATATGTCAGAGAGTTAAGACGGAACACCAGAAGCCAGCAGGATTACTTCAGCCTATGCCGATACCCGAATGGAAGTGGGATAAACTGGGCATGGATTTCATCACCGAATTACCCAGGACACGACCAGGTTATGATTCCATCCGGGTAGTAGTTGACCGCTTGACCAAAGTGGCTCGCTTTATCCCTGTGAAAACCACTTATACGAGCGCGAAGTTGGCCAAGATATATATGACAAGGATCATATGTCTGCACGGAGTTCCGAGGACCATCGTATCAGATAGAGGAACATAGTTTACCTTGAAGTTTTGGAATCAGTTACACCAGACTTTGGGTAACATGCTAGAGTTCAGTAAACCTTTCATCCATAGACAGATGGACAAACCGAGAGAGTCAATCAGATTCTGGAGGATATGTTGAGAGCTTGTGCACTAGATTATGGATCTAGTTGGGATGATAATTTGCCTTATGCAGAGTTCTCGTACAACAACAGTTACCAAGCTAGTTTGAAGATGGCCCCTTTTGAAGCTTTGTATGGAAGGAGGTGCAGGACACCATTGATGTGGGATGAAGTTGGAGATCGTCAATTGTTTGGACCAGATTTAATCAAGGAGTCTGTAACACCCCCAGTGTCATGCTATAGTAACCCTCTATGATTAAACTAATCATTTTCCAAATAGTGCTTAATCACCTTTGATCAATATCCCATTTGAAATTCCAGTCAATTCAAATTCAAGTGAAGTTTGAAGTTGCTCAAAAGTTGCTGGAAAAATGTTCATCATTTGTCAAAAATTCCATAACAATTATTTGTTAATGAACACAACATCACTTTTGTGCAAAGATGAGCATTAGCAATTATAACAGCACCAATTTAGCATTTTTAAATGCTATCCTATTTATGAAAAATACCAAATGAATTCTTCTGGTCTCCAAAATATTTGTGGCACTGATAATAATTACCAGGGATTTAATGGGACACATCCCAAATTTTTCTTAAGTGAAACAGTGGACCAAATAATTCCCTTTCTCTCTTTGTTAATAAATAAAGGCAGAATATACAAATATAAAAAAGGCCTACCTGGCCTCTGGCCTAAGGCCTAGCACGGCCTAGCCCATCAGGTGCCCCTGTCTCCCCCCTCTGTTCATAGGGCGCCGTGGATGCCGTGTGGCCGCACATGGCCGGGATGGCCACATGCCGACCATCCGCTGCCGTCCCGCGTGGACAAGTTCGCCGCCGACGCCCCTGCCAACCCTAGATCACCTACTTCCCCTTCGCGCCCCTCCCTGGTCCTCTCCGCCTTGCCACCCTCGCCAGATCATATCCCTCCTCCCGTGCGCGCCCATGGCCGCGGCGCCGTGCTGACAGCAGCCACCGCTGTCCCCGCCCCTCTCTGACGAGTCCCCAAGTGCCGTCGTGCCCCGCTACATCTTCTCTGACCACGGACTCGAGCTCGCCGCCCCTACAGTGCCCACCCCGTAGTCGTCTTCTTCCTCGGCTCACCGCCGTCTTCTTCAACGACGGTGCCCACTGCAGCTCCCAAACCCTCCGCCGGGCCCTCGTGTGCCCTCTCGGTGAGCTCACCCTCCTTTTCCCTCTCTCACATAGGCCACCTCCCTCTCAAGCTCGCTCACTGCAGCTGCCGAAGCTCGGCCCCGCAGCTGAGCCCCTCGCCGTCGCTATTAACGCCGTCGAGCTCAACTGAGCCCAGCGTCATGCTCAGGGCCTCGCGACAGAGCCGCCCGTGCCTTAGTTTGTCTTGCCACACCCCGCAACATCAACTCCGTCGAGCGCCCGAAGTCGCCACCGCCGCCGTCGACAAGTAAGTCACTTCCGGCTATCCCCGGGCGAGCCACCACTACCCCCTCGACACACCTCGACACGCTCGTTTCTTAGGCCCCAAACACGCATCGAACGGAGCCCCTTAGCGCGATCCCCATCCGTGCCCGAACCCCACCACCGCCTCCACTCGTCATCGGCGCAGTTCCGGCCAGCCATGAGCCCAACCGACCACAGCACACGACGCGGCGTTGAGCCCTCGTTCGAACGGAAGCAAAACCGCGTGAAACGGTGCCCCGTAGCATTTTTCCAAGCGTCTCCAGCGAGCTCGCCGCCGCGGGAGGCCATCGGAGCAACTCTGGCGCCGGCCAGCTACGTGGCTCGGCGGGCCCCACCCCTAGGTCATTGCCAGTGGGCCATGGGGGCCCCGTTGACTGGGTTGACCCAGTCAACGTGCTGACTGGCAGCCTAGTGGCACTGACATGGGGGCCCACCACGTAATTAAACTAATTAAAACATTTTTATATATAAAACTAGTTTATTAAAACATTTTTATGTATAAAACTAGTTTATTAACCTAATCAGTCACTGACATGTGGGGCCCTACTGCTAATTAACTCTGTCTAATTAAAATAAACCCCTGTTAGCCCCACTCTCTATGACAGGCTCTGTTGGAAAAGGCAGTGCCTAGGAGGCGCTTAGGCACGCTTAGGCGCTAGGCAATGGCCAAACGCCTCGCCTAGGGCATAAATGGAGGTCTAGGTAGGGCAAGCAAGGAATTGCCTACCCAAGCAAGAAATCATGCATCATATTGCACTGATATGCCAAACGCGTTATATTCCAATGCAGTAGACGGTAATTAACTTATTTATATGCCCTGAAATAACATCAACACCCATATAATAATCACAAATATACTACGAGTAAAAACAATATTACCGCCTAGGCCACACCTAGGCACTAGGCGAAGGCCAACCGCCTCGCTTACGCCTACCGCCTTTTCCAACCTGATAGGTGGGACCCACTGGTCAGTTTGACCTGGCCAGTCGTCCTGTTTACTACTGACGTCACAATGATGTCATGCTGACTTAGTAATTCTTTTCTGTTAAATTAATTAATCCAAGAAATGGTTTAATCTTTGAAAATTCATAGAAATTAAACCGTAACTCGGATGAAAATGTTTTCTACATGAAAGTTGCTCAGAAAAACGAGCGAACCCGAATACGCTAGCCACATACCTGTCAGATGCCTCTAACTATCTGAACATGGAACATTCCCCCTCCAGTCATCTGTCTGACACAGGTCCGGAACCGGGAAAACATTCCCGGTTGATTTCCCCCTTTACCTATATCGTGTAGCCATACATTAGGTCACACCTGGCACAACATATTGCCATGTTATGCTTTGTGATGCTTTGTTTGCTTTATATTTATTGTTTCTTCCCCCTCTTCTCTCTGGTAGACCCCGAGACCGATGCCACCCCTATGATCGACTACGTCGACGACACTTTTTCCTTTTCAGCAGAGCTTCCAGGCAAGCAACCCCCCCTTGAGCATTCTGATATCGCCCATTTCTTTCCCTCTCATGTTTGCATTAGAACTGCTACTGCTTTCTGTATGATCCTACTCTGACACATAGCCTGTTTTTGTTACCTGCTTATTCTAAACTTCTTAGTATAGGTTGGTTAGAGATCCATCAGTGACCCCCACCTTGTCCTAGTTGCCCTACTTTATGTTCAATGACTCGATCAACGTGATCGATGTCCAGGCCCCGACACCGCGCATCACCCCCTAGTTGTACGACTCTGCAGAGTTACTATCGAGTGCCGAGGGTGACACCTCATACATCATTCCTGATGAAATCTCTGTAGTGTAGCTATTCGGTCGTGGTCATCGAGGGTGATTTCGTCCTTAACCACTTCCGATACGACTCTGTCGTGCAACCCCTCAAGTGTGAACCTCAAGGGTGGTTCCTCTTATGTTCACCTTGATGATTACATCGAGTGGAATCCACCGAGGGTGGTTCCTCAGGGATTCCCTTGGTGTTAGACACATAGTTACTATGGTTACTATGACTTTACAACTGTTACTTGGAAAGGCGGGTCGACCCTAAGGGGTACCCATGAGTGATGTGGAGACGGGTTGAGTTGGAGGGTACCCGAGAGTTGAACACGAGGTGTGCCCAGGCATTCTTAGCCCTTGTCGCAAGTACTCGAGATGGGGCGGCGGGGTCACATCTTTCGCGAGTCTCTGCTCGTGACCACACTACCAATGCACTAATGGTTTGGATATTTGATCTGAGTAGGCCTATGGCCTTTTCGCACTGACCACCACGCGGGAATAAGTATGGGCACTCTGCATCGTATGTATCAGCCGAAAGCTCACTGACGTCAGCAATGGAGCAGCGCGCGCTGGGTTGGACATCATAAGCACCTGCCTTTTTTAAGGAGGTTGCGGAAGTCGGTGGTGGTGTAACGGATGATGTGGTGGAAGCCCTAGGCAAAGATGCCAAAATTCCAAAAATTTGATGGAGTCAAAATATGTTGGTGGTATTTGTTTGGGAAGGGGGATGCCAAGAGCTTCAAAACGAGCTAAAGAATGTCAAAATCGGAGTTCAGATGAATTAGTTATGGCCGAAACAAAAATCAACCAAAGTCTGAAACTACACGTCATGGATGTCCGTAAAAGGACGGATGTCCGGGGGCCGGACGTCCGGGCGGGCTCGGAAATCCGTAAATTTGACTCGGGTAAGGGTATTCGGATGTCCGGAAAAGGTCGGATGTCCGGTCGTTCCAGGGGCTTCGGACGTCCGTAAAGTGTCGATTGTCCGGTGGGTCAGGATCAATGCGAGATGCGAGATCCCGGGCGCGATTTTGGGTGGAATTTGGGGATTTTGGGGTCAAAATTGAGGAGATTTCATGGATGGAAAGTGGGGAAACTTGGGGAGATGCTAGATTCACTTGAAACCAAGCAAATCCATGGATCAAATCCAACAAAACTTCGTCAACCCAACAAATCACAAAAAGAATTGGGGCTATTTTTGGTGGGGATTTTCGAAATTGGGGAAGAACACAACAAAATCAAGCTAGAAAATGAAGAGGGGAGGCTCCGAAATCGTGATCAACGTGGCTCATGATACCAAGATGATGTAGGGTGGAACCCTAATCGGCTGATCTTTCACGAAAGGAGCGGATCTCGCGAAGAACATGAAGAACACGAGGAGGGGAACGAGGGAAAACACGAGAGAAACACTAAACCAACAAGAAATAGTCACACATGTGCTAGATCCTCGAGTACGTAAGAGATCACACGATCCACGGACAACTAAGGATGATACAAAGGTAGCCGGTCTTCTCCGTGAGGAGGTCTTGAGGTCTTCTCTGCAAGGAGGTCTTGAATCCAAAGGGATCTTCTCCGAAGAGGGGCCGCGGTCTCTCTCGTGGAGTAGATCCGATGTGGATGAGCAATGCTCTATCTATAAATATGAGCTAAACCAATGTTGACCCTAGAAAGGAGGTGGAGGTGGTCTATTTATAGTCTTAGCCACGAAGGAGTAAGTGGGACAGGGGTACAAGACCAAAGTCCCACGGCTACGCACAGGCAGGTACTGGACAACCGGTAGGGGTCGGACGTCCGGTGGCTCAGGACGGTCCAGACGTCCGGCGCACGTCGGATGTCCGTTGATTCTTCTTGGGTGTAGTGGCACCGGTCGTCCAATCGGTGCCGGTCGTCCGGGCGCTGGGACTCGTCGGACGTCCGGTATTTGTCGGATGTCCGACCGCTGTAGCACTCGTCGCCTGGAGTTCTTCTGGCCATCTGGGCTGCGTCAGGTACCGGATGTTCGGTGGCGTCCGGACGTCCGGTAGCTGTAGCTTGTAGCAGCTATGCTTCTTCCTCTTCTCTTCCATGCTTCCCTCGCGGATGGTGTAGGTGTTGCTTGGCACTTGCACTCCTTGTCATCGTCCTTAGTGTTCCGACAATACCTATGCATGCACACGAGAGGGGTGTCAAGTAGCATACCATCCTCAAAGGGGTCAGGTGAGCACGTGTAATGGAGATGATTCACCTTTGTGTATGTGAACTAGATGTCGCACGTGGCACTTGCCAAACGGACTCTTGACATGGTGATGTCCATAGGATGCTTCGCATCATCTCCCCTCCCTTGGGAAAGATCTGACCTCGGATCAAAAACCAAATCACCATGGGAAAGAGATGGCTTCGCCGAGTAGAAGTGGACGTTCACCAAGTAGTCATCATCTTCAAGCTTGAAGTGGGCACTCTCCAATGTCACACCGTCTAGTGATTCCTGCAAAATGAGCAAGGACAACGCACAATTGGAAAAATAAATGTGGTTAGCGTTAGTGCAAAACCAAGCATTCAAGAGGTGATTCACCAAACAAGTGTCGTCATCATGCAAAGCATATGGTTTGACAAAGGATAGTGACATGGCATGTAAGCACATAAATTGAGCACAAGCAAAGATATCATGGGGACAAGCAATGGGACATGGCATATGTGAAGTGATGACATTGTTGCAACCAAGCATATCATAGGGGCAACTAATCCAAGAATTGGATGCAACACACAAGGCATATATATCATGATACATGGCAAAGTGGTGATCGTGAATGAATGCAATATCACTAACATGTGCGCACTCAAGGGGTCCAAGATGAAAAATAAGTCTCAAGGTGCAAGCAACACAAGTAGTATGATCCACAATATTCATGCTCATGGTTTTGGGTTTCTCGAAAGAGAAGGATATCACCTTGAAAGCATGTCCTTGTGCATCCTTCACAATGCTGAAGCACAAGCAAGTATGATGTAGAGTCATCGTGGTAGAAGGTGGTTCGCTCTCAAGAGCTCGGATTGTCAACTCACGTGACGTGGAAGTTGACACAAAGTCCAAGTAACCTACACATGCACACGACAAAATAAAGAACATATGTGCATGGTAGATAAACACATCATCCATTATGATGGTTCTCTGCTCTTGCACATAACCATTAATAGCACAAGTGCATGAATAATAGGATGCAATAATGGCTATATTCATGGCACTAGGGATATGGTGCAAAGAGGCAAGACAAGCATGCTTCACAAGAAAAATGTCAAAATCTCCAATCATATGTGAGAATGCTATGGGGCAATCTCATTAGCAATGCTAAATGTATCGTTGCACTCAATACGTGGCAAATCATCTAGCATGAGAGAGGCAACATATGGAGATATATGATAAGAAGCAATAACAATCATGTGCAAAGCATGTAGATGGTTGTCATCAACCGCATGAAATGAGCAAGTTTGAATCATCGGTGATGCAACAAGGCAAGCAATCATAGGAATCAAGTCGTGTAAGCTAGTAGTGTGAAGATGCAACATACTAGAGGAAATCATGGCCATCATGTCATGTGAGCAAATAATAGTCATAGGCAATGTACATGACATATCGCAAGCACGAACACAAAGCAATATGAAAGTATCATCATAGGCATGGGGTACAAAGCAAACATGGCAATAGCAAGCAATATCTCCACCAAGCTTGCAAATACACATACAAGTATTAGAATCAATCATCATGTGTATTGCAAAGCATGGGTCACAAATGCATGGCAAAAGCATAGGAATGAGCATATCATGCAAAGTGAACATGGCTATAGGATCGAAAGTATGTCTAGAGGGCGGGTGATTAGATTACTTGACCAAATAAAACTTATCCTTTTCCCAATTTTAGTTCTTGGCAGATTTTAGCAACTTTGGACAAGTCAAGCAATCTTAACACAATTCAAGCAAGCATGCAAAGAGTATATGAGCAGCGGAAAGTAAAGCATGCAACTTGCAAGAATGTAAAGGGAAGGGTTTGGAGGATTCAAACGCAATAGGAGACACAGATGCTTTTATCGTGGTTCCGATAGGTGGTGCTATCGTACATCCACGTTGATGGAGACTTCAACCCACGAAGGGTGACGGCTGCGCGAGTCCATGGAGGGCTCCACCCATGAAGAAGCAACCTTGTCTATCCCACCATGTCCGTCTCCCACGAAGGACTTGCCTCACTAGCGGTAAATCTTCACGAAGTAGGCGATCTCCTTGCCCTTACAAACTCCTTGGTTCAACTCCAAAATCTTGTCAGAGGCTCCCAAGTGACACCTAGCCAATCTAGGAGACACCACTCTCCAAGAAGTAACAAATGGTGTGTTGATGATGAACTCCTTGCTCTTGTGCTTCAAATGATAGTCTCCCCAACACTCAACTCTCTCTCACAGGATATGGATTTGGTGGAAAGAAGATTTGAGTGGAAAGCAACTTGGGGAAGGCTAGAGATCAAGATTAATATGGTAGGAATGGAATATCTTGGCCTCAACACAAGTGTAGGTGGTTCTGTCTCAGAAAAAGTAAGTTGGAAGTGTAGGTTCGTTCTGATGGCTCTCTCCATAAATGAAGAGGAGGTGGAGGGGTATATATAGTCTCCACACAAAATCTAACCGTTACACACAACTTGCCAATCTCGGTGGGACCGAATTGATAAACTCGGTCGGACCGATACATCAAATCTACTGACCGTTAGGATTTTCGGTGAGACCGACATGCAACTCGGTAGGACCAATATGGTTAGGGTTAGGGCATAACGTAATCTCGGTGAGACTGATTACACAAACTCAGTGAGACCGATTTTGGTAAAAATCTAACCAGAGAGTTGGTCAGGTAAACTCAGTGGGACCGATGCGCTCATTTTGGTGAGACCGAAATGTTACAAAAAGGAAATAGAGAGTTTAGATTGCAATCTCGGTGGGACTGATCGCTCATTTCGGTGGGACCGAAACGTTATGAAGGGAAACAGAGAGGTTACAATCCCATCTCGGTGAGACCAAGATCCCTATCGGTGAGACCGATTTGCCTAGGGTTTGTGGCAGTGGCTATGACATCTGAACTCGGTGGCGCCGGATAGAAAGAATCGGTGGGGCCGAGTTTGACTTTTGGTTTAGGCCATATGTGGATGTGAGAAAGTAGTTGAGGCCTTTGGAGCATATCACTAAGCATTTTGAGCAAGAGCCTCATTAAGCAACACCTCATCCCTCCTTGATAGTATTGGCTTTTACTATAGACTCAATGTGATCTTGGATCACTAAAATAGAACATGTAGAGTCTTGAGCTTTGAGCTTGAGCCAATCCTTTTGTCCTTAGAATTTTGAGGGGTCCACTTTTCTCATCCATGCCATGCCAATCATTGAGCTTTCCTGAAATATTAATCTTGAAATAGCATTAGCTCAATGGGCTATATGTTGTTAGGAATTACCAAAACCACCTAGGGATAGTTGCACTTTCAATCTCCCCCTTTTTGGTAATTGATGACAACATATAGATCAAAGCTTGGACAAATGATAATAAGAGTGAAAAACATTGTCGCTTTGAGAAGTATGTGAAAAGCAAGAGCTCCCCCTAAATTTGTGCATAGTTTAAGATTTGCTTTGGACTGCAAATGCACAAGGAGTTAGGATCATGGGTTACTCTTCCATGTCACATACATCTTGGTGGAGCACTCAAAATGATAATAGTTAAGTACATGCACTCATCACCAAGCAAAGTGAATGGCATATGGGGATATAAAAGGATAATGTCATCCAACAAGCATTAAGATAGCATATGATCAAACACATGATCATCCAAGTATCACACAAAAGCATAAAGTATCTCAAACAAGCAAATAACAAAGTTCAACCACCAAAAACAAGAGAGAACAAAGAGCAACACTCTCTCTCGAAGCCTATGATCTATACATTTTCTCCCCCTTTGGCAAAAAGTTACCAAAAAGTTCATAAAAAATGCATAGTGCTAGATTGACTCTCAGGCTTGGTCTTCAGGTGGTGGTGTAGATAAAACTCCATGGACGAAGACATCAGTTGATGTAGATGGAGCTAGTGGAGTGGGTGCTGGAGCTGGTGGCACTGAAGCTGTAGCTGGTGCAGATGAAGTTTCCCTGGTGTCTGTAACTGACACTGCAGCAGATCTCTATCCTCTGGGCACTCTAGCAAAAAGCATCAGTGGTAGAATTGCTCTTCTTCTCCTGCACTTCATCTTGAAGTTGCTCAACAACTGACTGTATCTCTGTGACCTTCACATCTAAATCATAGAACTTCTGCTCCATGATCCTCTCCAAGCTCTCCTGGTTTTGGGTCAGGGTGGCCAATCCCTTCTCAATCCTCAGAGTGGAGGCAATCAAGTAGCCAAGCTGATCTTGCTTGCTCTTCAGAAGATACTGAGATGCCTCATCAATGGTTGGCTTCTTTGCAGCCTTTTCAGTCCTTGCCTTCTCCCTCTTTGCTTGTGCTTGCACAGAAGATGGTTCATTCTCATCCATTACCACATTGTTGTCCTCAAAGTTTGGGTAGATGGGCATGTGTTCCTTGTCCAAGAGATATGTGCCAGTGCCCATCTTGGAGTTGATTAGCTCCTGGATCAGTGGGGCATACCCACAACTTCTCTTCTGATCTGCAGCTGTTCTCTTTATGGTTTCCACAATTAGGCTCATGACTTTGAACTTTTGAGGCACATCAAATATGTGAAGCAGGTTAATTGCATGGCCTCTGATCATCTTGTGATCACCTGACTTTGGCAATAGAGTGTGCCCGAGGATCCATTTGATTGTTGGCAAACCTGACAAAAGGTAATGTACTGATCAAAATTTGTGTTTCTCAAGAGCAACATCTGGGATCTCACTGTACATATGTGCCATGGTGTTGTGATCCTTCTTCTTGGCATAGACACCCAAGTCATCTTCATTCTCCTCAGGAGCATTGATCAATTTTGCCCATTCTTCAACTGTTGACTGGTACCTAGTACCTTCAGACATCCAGACAATCCTTCCATCTAGGTAGAAATGAGCTGTGGAGTAGAATTGCATAATAAGCTCATCATTCCACTTTGTGAGCTTCTGAGCCACAAACTCATCAACTCCACATGCCTTGAAGCTGTCATATACACCAGGGGAGTGGTCCTAATTTTCCTCAATGAATTTCCAATCAACCCATCTCATGTCACACACTATGGGCTTCTTGTCAAGTAAAACAGTCTCATAGAAGTCCTGTTGTTCCTTAGTGTGGAATCTGTAGTCCACAACAGTCCTTCTCCTGGTGGCATATGGATCAGACTCTCTCCATAGACTCAATCCTGAATCCTTCCTGATTTTCATATTCTCTGCAACTGGGTGTGCATCATTGTGATCAGGGATCTTGGGCTTCAACTTCCTCAAAACAACAGAATCATCTTCCTCTTCTTCTTCAGCAGCTTGAGGCACTGGGGCCTTGTTCTTCTCCTCAACAGGGATGTTCCTGGTGCTCCTCTTGGGTTTTGGCTTTGGAGCTGGAGCAGCAGTCTTAGGAGCAATTTTGGGCTTAGATGGAGCAGCCCCTGCCTTAATTGCATCTCCCATAAGCTTTTGAGCTTTGGGTGCTGGTGCGGCATCCTCTTCCTCTTCCTCTTCTTCAGAATCTCTCATAATTGATGATCCGCCAAGCACTCTGGCAGTGGTCTTCTTGACCTTTTCCCTCCTTTTCTTCTCTGCCACAACCTGTTCTTTGGGTGCAGATCCCAAAGTTTCTTGTGTGGATGTTCTGGCCTTTGACATAGGAACTCTCTTGGCAGGAATATTTGTCCTCATTACTGGCTTAGTGGCAGCAGCTGTGCCATATTCCTTTTTCAGAACTTTCCTCTTTGAGGTGGCCTCTTCCTCAACAGCCATGTAGTCCTCATCCTCAAAATCTGAGGTTCTCTTCTTTCTGGTCCAGGTGGCTGCCTTAGGCAAGTTGCTGGGTGTACTCCTGCTTCGCTCATCAAAGCTGCTAGAGGGACTAGTGCCCTCACTTATGTTAACTTGCTCCTCAGACTTGTTCTGACTGTCACTCTGATCTGACATGATGCAAACACTGACAGCAGACCCTGTGATGAGGTAGAGTAGATGAGCATCACAAAGTACAGAGGTTTTTGCAAAAGAATGAGTCAAAAACTTAGTTTTAGTTTTCCACAAAAAGCATTTCGGATCTACCGATTTGAAAACTCGGTGATACCAAAGCAGCTTTTGGAACCTAAACTAGTGAACTCAGTCAGACCGAGTCACAGTTCGGTGGCACCGAGACTGCTAGGGTTTCACAAAGAATTGAACTCGGTCACACCGATTTGCAGTTCTCGGTCACACCGAGAATCACATGTGCAATGGCCTTAGCCAAATCGGTGGAACCGATTTCAACAACTCAGTTGGTCCGAGATGATATCGGCGGAAACCTAACCCTAAATTTCAATCCACAACTGAACTACAAAGTGATTTCGTTGGATAGAGTGATCTCAATCATGGCAAGATACATGGAAAAACAATGTGCTAGGAATCGGAGTGAGATTAGCACAAGGATCAAGTCCATACCCTAAGTGCGGCGATGGACCTGCTACGTCAGCAACGACAGAGACAATTTCCGTTGACGGCGGCGGAGACCAGCGGCGGGAGGCAGCTGGCGATGAGGAGGACGATCCAGAGACCCAGGGAGGCAGAGCAGGCTGAGCGCGGGCGAAGGGATTCGGAGAATTTTCCAAATTTTGGCCCGGGGATATATATAGCCTGACCCTGTCGGTGTGACCGAGTGGAACAACTTGGTGGCACTGAGATGCATAACTGCAAGTAGTTACTGCAACTCGGTGTGACCGAAAAGTTCAAACCGGTTGCACCGAGATTGAAAACCTAGATCGAATTAGTGATGTCGGTATGACCGAAATGGATGAATCGGTCAGACCAAAACGCACAAAGAAGTTTTGGAAGTTTAAGTCTATGACGAATCGGGGACTCTGAGTGCTCCTCACACAGAGTGGTTCGAATCTGACTTGATCAAACTTTGTGATGTAGCATGAATAGAGTTTGAGACAAGAAAAGCATAGATAGCTAGAGAAGGTTCTTAGGCATTCTTGTCC
This sequence comes from Triticum aestivum, assembly GCF_018294505.1. Taxonomy (NCBI): domain Eukaryota; kingdom Viridiplantae; phylum Streptophyta; class Magnoliopsida; order Poales; family Poaceae; genus Triticum; species Triticum aestivum. Next base: position 325,391,944 of record NC_057812.1, read on the forward strand.
ATCCACTTGGCAAAATAAAAAGGAACCAAGCAATCAAAACAACAAGTGGATGTCCTCGAATGAGTAAATTATGCAACCAACATGCTCACACAATAAAATGGCAAATGAAATATGTGGCAAAGCATGCACAACCAATTCTAGCATCTATCAAGCAATTGGCGATGACTAGGTCATCTATATATGAGTATATTGACTTAGGAGTCAAATGAGAACATTTGATCATAGGTCATACTCATCGTTTAAGCACAAGTGGGGTCACCACTTTTACATAAACCGTTGTTGTGTTCACACCATTAGAGTTGCTTTAGCTCAATTTTAGAGTAAAGCTCCCCCTAGATGCGAGATCCCCCCTAAGAGGGATGAGCTAACCTTGGGTTTTGTCGATGATGACTTCATGTAGGTGTTGAAGATGTGGATGCTCAATGTTGATGTAGATCATTTGGAGCAATCCTTTGGAGTGATTTGCACTTTCAATACCTACACGGGTTAGTCCCACAAGGAACAAACAAGGATATCCATAGACATAGAGTGATGCACACAGAAGATGATGTCTATGAAAGCATTAGGTTACCTTGTCCCTTGTCTTACCAACAAGAGGGTTTGTGACTCCTTGAACTAGTGCAAGATGTGGAAGTTGATTGCACTTGTTCTTGCCAAAATGATAAGAGTGAAGTATGTTGGCGGAGTCACCCTCAGGAACTCTCTAGTTCTTCTTCTTCGGGATCCACATCATCTTGATGGGAATCGTTGGAGTTGTAGTCATACTTGATGAAGTAGAACTTGATGTAGTCTTGGGAACCCACTTGACCAAGGCCTTGGGTGCTTCTTCAAATGCATCAATTTCCTCTTGAAGCGTATCCTTGCCTTTTTGCTCGTGGTCTTGTGGTGGAAGATCATCTTGAGCTTGTGTCCCTTTGAAGGAAGTATGATCATACTTCTTTTGTTGAGGAACAAACTTCATCTTGGGGTATTGATCTTCTTCCCACTCAACTCCATTGGCATTAAACTTTCGTTCAAAACCAACACCTTGGTTCTTCCGGTGTCTTCCTTGCTTGCATACAATTTCCTCGAATTGCTTACTCCCGGCAAGGCTCTTGTAAACACCTTTCTCTATAATTCCCTTCAATAAGCTATTTTCTTTCTCAAGTGTAACTTGGCTAAGAGAATCATTAGTGGAATCAAGAGAACTACTAGAAGCAACAACATTGGATTTAGCATGATTATGTCACTACTAGAGGAAGAATCTTTCTTGTTCTTGTTACTAGACTTGACTTGAGGCATGTAAGTGGATAAGAGTAAACACTTGGCAATGTAAGAAGAACTTTTCTTGCAAAGATCATCATTGATTGCCTTTAAGAACTCATGCTCTTGCTCAAGGTTGAGCTTTTCAAAACGTAATTTCTCATGAGTCCCTAAAAATTCTTGATGATCTCCTAAGATAGTTTCACGAGCTAACTTAAGAGTGTTTAGTTCTTTAGTTAGATACTCAATCTTCTCCGTATCATTGTCATTCGTTTTATCTTGATTAGCATGATTAATTGACGTTTCATCATAGTATTCATCACTAGAGTTGTCAATAAGTAAATCATCATCACCTAACAAGTCATCTTCATCATTATTGAAATCAACATACTCGAGGTGTGATACCTTTGGGCCTTTAGCCATGAAGCATCTTCCAAGTCCTTCATTTGGTGAATCAAATATGTCACAGGAGTTGGTTGACACAAGTGCTAGACCGGCAACACCTTCATCTTGAGTATATTCAGAGTTAGAGTGATAGCTTCTCTCGGAGTGATTGTCGGAGTCGGAGCCGGATACCCATTCACCAACATGAGCTTGATGTCTTCGTTTTGTGTAGCTCCTTGATGACTAGTCCTTTCTTTCAGAATCCTTGCTTCTCTGGGATGTTCTTTGTTCATAACGATCATCTCTACTCCTTCTCTCTCTTGATGGTGATTCTTCTCTTCTACTTCTTCTTTTTGGAGAATCTTCTCTTCTCTTGTAGGGTGTCGTACACTCATTGGAATAGTGTCTGGGTCTTCCACAATTGTAATAATTTCGCTCTCGACTGGAAGATCTTTTGTCATTGTAGGACCTTGACTTGGAACTTCTCTCTTTGCTTCTACTCTTGTAGAACTTGTTAAAGTTCTTCACCATTAGGCTCAATTCTTCATTGAAGATTTGTTTCTCACTTGATGATGTGGGAGCTTCACATGAGGCTTTGTAAGCACCACTTGACTTGTTATGGAGCTCCTCCTTATCCTTGAGTGACATCTCATGAGTGTAACACCCTTGATGCGGCTATATCTCCCACGTGTCGAAGCACGACTTAGAGGCATAACCGCATTGAAAGCAATGTCACAAGTGAGGTAATCTTCACACAACCCATGTAATACATAAGGGACAGAGATACATAGTTGTCTTACAATCGCCACTTCACACAATACATGAATAAAACATTACATCATCCAAATACACTCAAGGTCCGACTACGGAACCAAAATAAAAGAAGACTACCCCAAATGCTACACAGATCCCCGATCGACCCCAACTGGGCTCCACTACTGATCAACTAGAACGAAACAACACAAAGGGCAAGATCTCCATCTAGCTCCTCCTTGAGCTTGGTTGCGTCACCAGCTTGGTAACATTGGCACCTGCAAACTGGTTTTGGAAGTAACTGTGAGTCACGGGGACTTAGCAATCTCACACCCTCGCGATCTAGACTATTTAAGCTTATAGGAAGGGTAAAGGTATGATGTGGAGCTGCAGCAAGCGACTAGCATATATGGTGGCTAAACATACGCAAATGAGAGCGAGAAGAGAAGGCAAAAGCACGGACGAACAACTATGATCAAGAAGTGATCCTAGAACAACCTACGTCAAACATAACTCCAACACCGTGTTCACTTCCCGGACTCCGCCGGAAAGAGACCATCACGGTTACACACGCGGTTGATTTATTTTAATTAAGATCAACTTCAGGTTTTCTACAACCGGACATTAACAAATTCCCATTTTCCCATAACCGCGGGCACGTCTTTCGAAAGTTCAAACCCTGCAGGGGTGTCCCAACTTAGCCCATCACAAGCTCTCACGGTCAACGAAGGATATTCCTTCTCCCAAGACAATCCGATCAGACTCGGAATCCCGGTTACAAGACATCCTCGACAATGGTAAAACAAGTCCAGCAAGACCACCCGATGCGCCGACATCCCGATAGGAGCTGCACATATCTCGTTCTCAGGGCAACACCGGATAAGCAATCCGTACAACTAAAACCAGCCCTCGAGTTTCCCCGAGGTGACGCTACAAGGGGCTCTAGTTTGGACCAACACTTAGACAAGCACTGGCCGGGGGGGGGGGGGTTAAAATAAGATGACCCTTGGGATGCGCGACTCCCAAGGGAAAAAAGGCTAGGTGGCGAATGGTAAAACCAAGGTTGGGCCTTGCTGGAGGAGTTTTATTCAAAGCGAACTGTCAAGGGGTTCCCATTATAACCCAACCGTGTAAGGAACGCAAAATCCGGGAACATAACACCGATATGACGGAAACTAGGGTGGCAAGGGTGGAACAAAACACCAGGCATAAGGCCGAGCCTTCCACCCTTTACCAAGTATATAGATGCATTAATTAAATAAGAGATATTGGATATCCCAACAAAATATCCATGTTCCAAACATGGAACAAACTCTAATTTTCACTTGCAACTAACAACGCTATAAGAGGGGTTGAGCAAAGCGGTAACATAGCCAAGCAATGGTTTGCTAGGACAAGGTGGGTTAGAGGCTTGGCTTAGCAACGTGGGAGGCATGATATAGCAAGTGGTAGGTATCGCAGCATAGGCATAGCAATAGAGCAAGCAACTAGCAAGAAAAGATAGAAGTGATTTCGAGGTATGGTCATCTTGCCTGAAATCCCGCAAGGAAGAAGAACGAGTCCATGAAGAAGAGAAAAGGACGTAGCCAACAGATCCTCACAAATGCAACGATATCGGAACCAACCCGAAGAAGCAACACCGGAAAGAAGCAAACAACATAGTAAACAACCAACACATGAACATGGCACGATGCACAAACAAGTATGATGCATGTCCGGTTTAATGAGGCATGGCATGGCAAAGTGCACAAGCAATTCTACAAATTAAGTGGAGCTCAATATGCAACGAGTTGCATATTGACGGAACACCACATGGCTTATTTAGTTCTCTCCCGTTTATGTACTCAACAATATTAAATGTTGATTAACATGGCAAGAGGTGAGGCATAAGTAAACTAACTATCTGGACAAGTTTAAATGAGGCCGGAACAACAAACAACAAGTCCGGAAACTCCTCATGTGCATATTTTAAGGTTTGGTACTGTTCTTCCCTAAACACAATTTTAGAGTTGTTAAACATGCAAAGTGATGACACCATGTCAAACTAGGCATTTTTCTACCCCATTTACATATAAAGTTTGTTAGGTTTGGAGCTATGGTTATTTAGTTATGAAATAAATCATTTTAGCAAGTTAATTAAGCAAGTTTAAACAAATAGCATCTTAAGCATTTTAAACATAGATGAAAGTTGGATATTATTAAACTAGATGAAATTCTAAGCAAGTTTCATATATAAAGTTTTTCCATGTGATGCATAGTTTGTGAGTTATTAAATGTATGAACATGAGGGTCTTTTCTGCAAAAGTGCTCTCTCTGGGATAAAGGAAAAATCGCAGACCTAAAAAAAAACAGGTACTGGGCCGAATCTGGCCGGCCCAACAAGAGAAAAAAAGCAAGAGGAGGGGGCGCTTGGGGGCTGCTCACCCAGCTGGGCCAGGCCCAGCCGGTTGGCTAGGCAGCGCACGATGGAGCTGGGCCGGCTGGCGGTTCGAGGCCCAAGAGTAGCGCTCGTCTCGCTCGGTGCGGGGTGAGGCTCTGGGTCGTCCTCCTCGCGCAAGGGCGAAGCAGAGGAGGCGAGCAGGGCGGGAGGATCCGGCCAGGCAGGGTCGTGCCTGGAGGAGGAGGCGGATCCAGCCGGATCTGAGGCGGGGAAGGGCCCAGACGGTCCATGGTGGCGGCGCTGTGAAGAAATACACCGAGAGGCGGACATGAGAGAAAGAGAGAGATGGGAAAAAGGAGGGAAAGGGTGAGGCGACGGGGTCCTGGATCGATTGAGATGGGGAAGGGTGGCCGGCGCTGTCGTGGAGACTGGTTCGCTGGAGTGGCATGGAGACCCAGCCAAGGCTGACTTCCATCGTTCCCTGCGAGAAGACATAGAGGAAGAGAGAGATGAGATGATGGAGATGAAATAGAGGGAAGAAGGAAAGGGAAAAGGCGAGGGAGTCTTGGCCTGGCGCTCCGGTGGCATGGTGCTGCGGCCGGAGATGCTGCCCTGTGGGCGCGCTGCCGCGAGGAGCGGCGGGCGCTGGACGCGTCCGGAAGCGCAAAAGCGAGGGGATCGAGGGATGAAGCGCAGTGGTTGGTCGGGCATGGAAATAGAGAAGAGACAGTGGGGTGGCGGCGGCTAGGAGGAACCCTAGGAAAAAGGGTTTGGTTTAAAATGGACTAGGGGTAGACTATAGGTAGGTTGGTTAGGTTAGGGGCTACTCGGTCCCTCTGATCAGAATCAGACAGTCGCGAATAAGATAGCTAGGGAGTCTAAAAAAGAAAACGGTGATGTTTTCTAGACGTTAGGGGATGATTCGGATCCAACAGTAACGACTGTCCGGGTCGGGTCCGGGACAGATTTCGGACGCGCGTGGGAGGAGGTCCGCGGACTGACGAGAGAGGTTAGGTAGGGTCTGGCGGTGAGAGGTAGACTATATAGACGGTCTCGAGCTGAGAGAAGAGAAGAGAGAGGGCCCCGGTGACTGTTTCCGGAGACCGAAAACGTCCGACGTTAGACCAGCTATCATGCCGCTATAGTTATCCGTTGGGGCATCAAATGAACTCCAAATGCGATGAAACTTGGCAGGCGGTCTACTGACAACAAAACAACACCGCACGCCAATTTTCAACCCATTCTGAGAACATTTTCCAGCCACTTATAAAATACTATTTCGGACATGCTGCGGGCGCATGCAAGTGTGGTTGGGCTAAGAACGGACAACGGAGAGAACTCAGAGAACCCGGACGAATGCAAGTTTTAAAACATGATGATGCAATGCACATGATGACATGATAATATGCAACACGCAAGGAAATGACATGACAACGTCAGCGAATAACTGGAAGACACCTGGCACATCGGTCTCGGGGCGTTACAATGAGCAACAATTCTTCCAATGACTTCCGTTGGCTTGATATCTTTGTAATTGGGCATCATTTGGATCAATGTGCATACGGTATCATATTTTCTGTCCAAAGCTCTTAGGATATTCTTGATGATGAATTTATCGGTCATCTCTTCAATTCCTAAGCCGGCGATCTCATTTGTGATAAGAGCAAGCCTAGAGTACATTTCAGCGACACCTTCACCATCCTTCATTTTGAACTTGTCAAGCCGACTTTGAAGCACATCCAACTTGGATTCCTTGACGGAGTCGGTACCTTCATGCATATCAATCAAAGTATCCCAAATTTCCTTTGCATTCTCAAGACGGCTGATTTTGTTGGATTCTTCGGGGCACAATCCATTGAAGAGGATACCACAAGCTTTAGCATTGTATTCCAGCATCTTCAACTCTTCCGCGGTAGCTTCACAGTTTGGTTCTCTCCCATCAAAGAATTCATCTTGCAAGCCAATACACACAATATCCCATACGTCGGGGTTATGTCCAAGAATAGGCATTTTCATCTTATGCTTCCAACTAGCAAAATTAGTACCATCAAAGTAAGGACCTCTACGGTGGTAATTTCCCTCGCTAGACGCCATACTCTCCTAGGTTGTGAAACCAAGGCTATGAATACCAAAAGCTATGGAAATCAAAGCAAATGGAGACCAAAGCTCTAATACCACTTGTAGGATCGAAAGTATGTCTAGAGGGGGGTGATTAGACTACTTGACCACATAAAACTTATCCTTTTCCCAATTTTAGTTCTTGAGATTTTAGCAACTTTGGACAAGTCAAGCAATCTTAACACAATTCAAGCAAGCATGCAAAGAGTATATGAGTAGCGGAAAGTAAAGCATGCAACTTGCAAGAATGTAAAGGGAAGGGTTTGGAGGATTCAAACGCAATAGGAGACTTCAACCCACGAAGGGTAACGGCTGCGCGAGTCCACGGAGGGCTCCACCCATGAAGGGTCCACGAAGAAGCAACCTTGTCTATCCCACCATGGCCGTCACCCACGAAGGACTTGCCTCACTAGCGGTAGATATTCACAAAGTAGGTGATCTCCTTGCCCTTACAAACTCCTTGATTCAACTCCACAATCTTGTCAGAGGCTCCCAAGTGACACCTAGCCAATCTAGGAGACACCACTCTCCAGAAGTAACAAATGGTGTGTTGATGATGAACTCCTTGCTCTTGTGCTTCAAATGATAGTCTCCCCAACACTCAACTCTCTCTCACAGGATATGGATTTGGTGGAAAGAAGATTTGAGTGGAAAGCAACTTGGGGAAGGCTAGAGATCAAGATTCATATGGTAGGAATGGAATATCTTGGCCTCAACACAAGTGTAGGTGGTTCTCTCTCAGAAAAAGTAAGTTGGAAGTGCAGGTTCATTCTGATGGCTCTCTCCAAGAATGAAGAGGAGGTGGAGGGGTATATATAGCCTCCACACAAAATCTAACCGTTACACATAACTTTCCAATCTCGGTGGGACTGAATTGATAAACTCGGTCGGACCGATTCAGCAAATCTAGTGACCGTTAGGATTTTCGGTGGGACCGACATGCAACTCGGCAGGACCAATATGGTTAGGGCTAGGGCATAATGTAATCTCGGTGAGACCGATTACACAAACTCGGTGAGACCAATTTTTGTAATAAGCTAACCAGAGAGTTGGTCAGGTAAACTCGGTGGGACCGATGCACTCATTTCGGTGAGACCAAAATGTTACGAAAAGGAAACAGAGAGTTTACATTGCAATCTCGGTGGGACTGGTCACTCATCTCGGTGGGACCGAAACATTATGAAGGGAAACGGAGAGATTACAATCGCATCTCGGTGAGATCGAGATCCCTGTCAGTGAGACCGATTTGCCTAGGGTTTGTGGCAGTGGCTATGACATCTAAACTCGGTGGCGCTGGATAGAAAGAATCGGTGGGGCCGAGTTTGACTTTTGGTTTAGGTCATATGTGGATGTGAGAAAGTAGTTGAGGGCTTTGGAGCATATCACTAAGCATTTTGAGCAAGAGCCTCATTAAGCAACACCTCATCCTTCCTTGATAGTATTGGCTTTTCCTATAGACTCAATGTGATCTTGGATCACTAAAATAGAAAATGTAGAGTCTTGAGCTTTGAGCTTGATCCAATCCTTTTGTCCTTAGCATTTTGAGGGTCCACTTTTCTCATACATGCCATGCCAATCATTGAGCTTTCCTGAAATATTAATCTTGAAATAGCATTAGCTCAATGAGCTATATGTTGTTAGGAATTACCAAAACCACCGAGGGATAGTTGCACTTTCAATGGCAAGATGGGCAAAGGATATATAATGGACTACAACCCATAGCCAAGTGAGGGCCATGTAGAATAAATGCGCAAAGTATTTGCGTGAAGAGAGCGGTGGGAAAGACAATCCATGGGATCCCAAGTCATCATTGCTCTCTAGAGCTCGTTTTGTCAACTCATGGGATTGCGAGGTTGACAAGAATGCATGGGTACCTACACAAAAGAGACACAAACGAAAGAAATTGTGTGTGTGGTAAATGTACACATCATCCATCATGATGTGTATGTGCACGTGAAAGTTAGCACAAGATAAGCATCGCTCAAAGAAATTTGATGCATGGTATAAGAACATGTCATCCATCATGAAAGAATAGTTATTGTGTATAACACGATGGGGATGCAAATTGAGCATACAAGTATAAGGATCATGCAATGGATGGGAGTGATCACAATCTCCTAAAATTTATGAGGAAACTATGGGGGTCTCCTCATGTGCAATATTTGAAACATCATACAGAGAAAATGGACAACATCCAAAACAATGCATATTCGAATCTAGGTGGTTATGGCATGGCATATGAGGTAAATGATGCAAAGGTAGCATGTCAATATCATCACAAGAGAAACAAATGCCAATAACCATAGGCTTTTCATCTATGCCGTATGTGCAAATTGGTTTATTTTAATAGCATATGCATAGTCACTATGAAGAGATTGCAAATATGACATATGATTGATCTCATGCGTAGCATATGACAAGTCAAGCGGATTGGCAAACATGATGTGACCGAGAGAATTAGCACAAGAAATCCTATGTAACATGGCATCACAACTAATAGACTCCACATGGCAATCATCATACTCATCATAAATGGGTAAATCATCGCATGGGGAAGTCGCACTAGCATGAAGCATGGTAATAGGTTGATCAACATCATGCAAGCAATCAATGTCAAGAATGTCCACTAGTGGGACTAGAGCATCACCTTCACCTATGTTACCTTTGTCATTCCACTCATGTGGTGTAGGTGAGGTGGTAAGACCAAATGGTGGTCGTCTTCATCTTGATGGAACCATGTGGGGGGTGCATCATATTCCACCATGGCCATCGTCTTGTCCAATGGGAGGACGAAGTCATCGCGAATCGGCGCGTCATCATAGATGGACCTAGCACCAAATGAGAAGACACATTAGGGGTAGAGGTTAAGTCGTTAGTGTTGAAAGTGGCCTCACATGACCTATCAACTATCTCACTCTCTCTATGTGGCGTTTCACTCACTCCCTCAAGGTAGGTGCGCTCAAACTCACATATGGTGGAGTCACTCATCTCACTTAAGAGGTGGGGGTTGTGGCTCTCCTCACATGGGAATTGGGGCAACACATCACATATGGGGCTAGTGGTGAAGTCACTCTCACTCTCAATATGGCGGCTAGAGTCACTCAAGTCAACATATGTCGCCATGGTCGAAGGGAAAATCCCATGCTCAACCATCTCGTTGTCGTCGCCGTGGATGAAGGCCGAAGATGGCGCATCATCACTCCCGCCTCCTAAGATGGAAGCATCATCTTTGCTCGTCACCATGTCGCTCGCCTCCAAAGCTTGGTCCTTGATGGTCTCTGTAGTTGTAGTCGTCGCCGCACCATCTTGAAAAAGAGTCGAAGTAGACTCGGCATCATCAATGCCACAAAGAGGGATGGCGGTGAAGTCGAACTTGGGCGCATCATCGTAGAGCTCGTCGAACTTGGACATCATGGTGGTACTAGCCTCATGCTCATTCTCATGGAGCTTGGTCGTCGCGAAGTGAGCTTGGGGTGGAGAAGCTTTGGCCTTCATGTGTTCTTGTTCCGTCTTGAGAGCACCAATGTAGTTGTCGTCGAGGGACTTGTAGTTGTCGAGGAAGATCGTCTTGGAGATGTCATTGTGCAATCCCATCATGAAGTGGAACTTCATCAAAATGGGGTCGTCCACGCTGGCTCGTCGTAAGGCTTTCTTGATCTCCTTGAAGTACTCGTCGATGGACTTGGATCCTTGGGTGGTGTTCTCCAATCGGCGTAGAAGTTGTTCCATGTAGGTTGGAGGCACGAACTCGCATCGCAAAGCTCTCTTCGTCTTGGGCCAACTCATGTTGTAGGTCTCCGAAGGTGTGTGAAGCCACCATGTGGACGCGTAATCGTGGAAGTTCCTTGTGGCACACTTCACTTGATCTTCGGGCGGAACTCGATGTAGCTTGAGGTAGTCGTCCATCAAACACTCCCACTTGAGATACTCCTCGGGTTCTTGAGTCCCATAGAAAGGAATCGCGTGGTCGATGTCGAGGTCGTAGTAGCCCATGGAAGTCGCGGACTTGAGCTTGGGGAGCTTCTCTTGAGGTGCTTGTGGGCGAAGATGCCGTATGTCCGTAGGCGAAGATGCCTTGAAGTCCCTTGGCCAAGATGCCAAGGGAGATGGTGAAGTCGTTGAGCGGTTGTTGGTGTTGAGCTCTTGACCTTCACGTCCTTGTTCGTGATGGTGTTGATGCCGATTTGATTTGGCTGGAGATGGTAGCTCGGAGACATGTGGTCTTGAGCATCTTCTCGAAGATGAGGAAGATCGCTTGTAGGACTTGATGAGGGCTTTGACCTCCTCCATTTGAGCTTGCATCTTGGCGTCATTGGAGTTGTTTGTGGCATCAAACTCGTCGTTGTTGTTGTAGACTGAAGACGAAATGCCTTGCCTATCCATCACAAGACTCGAGTAAAGGCGAGTAGGAAATGAGATAAACAATACCAAGTTACCTTTTCCCAAAGTTGAGGATGTATCCCGTTTCACTCAATGTGAGATGAAAGAATAGTGGAATTGGTACCGGACTTGTTCACTCACACCTACAAACTAAAGCTTATGGAGTAGCTCGGTGAGGATAGTGGCACACAAATTTAGTGTAAAATGTTAGCAACAATCAATAAAGTTGAAAGAGATTCACAAATTCGCAAGTGAAACAAGTAGACCAATAGCAATATGGGTGGCACATGGAAACACACACACACGGATAGATAAAATGGGGTCGTGCAACCAAGGAATGAGCACAAAATGTGGAATCCACAGAAAACGCTCGTGTTTCACAACTCAAGAGAGACGCTAGCATGATTGCTCTATAGGCGGATACGACACTTGTGCACAACCTATAAGATGCAAAATGTATGAACTTTCTATCCCAAGTATGCTATATATGTATGATGTTCCGGTGGTATGATCCAAGATGATCGGATATGACAATCTTATATGCAATGTGGTATGATGCTATGTCACTTGCTTACAAGCTTATTTGCTCTTTCTCTTTTGCTTAAAAGCTTATTCTTTTTTTTTTGATATGGACACTTTTGCACAATGCACAAACCAAGATAGCAATTGTGTATATGCGGGAACAAACTTGAGGCACACGAGATGATATGAAACCAAGATGATACCGATATGGTATGATATCTATGCAATGTATGGTGTAGATCACTAATGTGCACAAGTAACATTGCCGACAATACTCAAATGGCTAGTCTCGATAGGCAAGTGACGCAAAATGGGCTAGGGGTTATCAATGCAAAGGCAAGGGAATATACAATGGAGGGATACCACGATACCAAGATGATATGGAGGTTACCGTCCTTGGCGATGATGAGTGGTGGTGATCTTGATGGAGATACCAAGATGATGGATACTCGTCCCTAAGTAGCCGAAACACCTTAGGAAATGTAAAAACCGCAAACTCAAAATCTCAAATGTCAAATGTCAAATGGTGGTAGCGGGAATGCGGTGGTGGTCGTGGAAGCTCAAAGGGATTGCGGAAATGTAATGATGGGTTGTGGAGTACGCAATGCGGAAATGGAGGGTAAGGTGGTGGGCTATACACGGTGTCGGAGTTGGAAGCACGGTCCCTAAGTAGCTGAAACACCTTAGGAGACACAACTCACAACACAAACAAAATTGGGTTATGTCGGTGTGGAAGAAGTGTATGGTTGGTAAGCCTATGCGGAAGTGGTGGTGGTGGTTGATGAAGAAGCAACCATCCCTAAGTAGCCTAGACACCTTAGGTGACTCAAATCACTCCTCAAGCAACCACTAATGCGATGGGGAACAAAATTGGTTAGGTTGCGGAAGTCGGTGGTGGTGTAGCGGATGATGTGGTGGAAGCCCTAGGCAAAGATGCCAAAATTCCAAAACTTTGATGGAGTCAAAAGATGTTGGTGGTATTTTTTTTGGGAAGGGGGATGTCAAGAGCTTCAAAACGACCTAAAGAACGTCAAAATTGGAGTTCGGATGAATTAGTTATGGCCGAAACAAAAATCTGCCGAAGTCTGAAACTACAGGTTACGAACGTCCGTAGAAGGACGTATGTCCGGGAGCCAGACGTCCGGGCGGGCTCGGAAATCCGTAAATTTGGCTCGGGTTAGGGGTTTCGGATGTCCGTAAAAGGTCGGATGTCCGGTCGTTCTAGGGGCTCCGGACGTCAATAAAGTGTCAGTCATCGGGTGGGTCGGGATCAACGCGAGATGCGAGATCCGGGGCGCGATTTTGTGCAGAATTTGGGGATTCTCGGGTCAAAACTGAGGAGATTTCGTGGATGAAAAGTGGGGAAACTTGGGGAGATGCTGGATCCACTTGAAACCAAGCAAATCCATGGATCAAATCCAAGAAAACTTCGTCAAACCAACAAATCACAAAAAAAATTGGGGCTATTTTTGATGGGGATTTTCGAAATTGGGGAAGAACACAACAAAATCAAGCTAGAAAACGAAGAGAGGAGGCTCCTAAATTGTGATCAACATGGCTCATGATACCAAGATGATGTAGGATGGAACCCTAATCGGCCGATCTTTCACGAAAGGAGCGGATCTCACGAAGAACACGAAGAACACAAGGAGGGGAACAAGGGGAAACATGAGAGAAACACTAAACCAACAAGAAATAGTCACACATGTGCTAGATCCTCGAGTACATAAGAGATCACACGATCCATGGACAACTAAGGACGATACAAAGGTAGCCGGTCTTCTCCGTGAGGAGGTCTTGAGGTCTTCTCCGCAAGGAGGTCTTGAATCCAAAGGGATCTTCTCCGAAGAGGGGCCGCGGTCTCTCTTGTGGAGTAGATCCGATGTGGATGAGCAATGCTCTATCTCTAAATATGAGCTAAACCAATGCTGACCCTAGAAAGGAGGTGGAGGTGGTCTATTTATAGTCTTAGCCACGAAGGAGTAAGTGGGAGAGGGGTACAAGGCCAAAGGCCCGCGGCTGCGCACAGGTAGGTACCAGACGACCGGTGGGGGTCGGACGTCCGGTGGCTCAGGACGGTTCGGACGTCCGGCGCATGTTGGATGTCCGTTGATTCTTCTCGGGTGTAGTGGCACCGGTCGTCCGGTTGCTGGGACTCGTCGGACGGCCGACCGCTGTAGCACTCGTCGCCTGGAGTTCTTCTGGCCGTCTGGGCTGCGCCAGGTACCGGATGTCCGGTGGCGTCCGGACGTCCGGTGGCTGTAGCTTGTAGCAGCTCTGCTTCTTCCGTCTTCTCTTCCATGCTTCCCTCGCGGATGGTGTAGGTGTTCCTTGGCGCTTGCACTCCTCCTCGTCGTTCTATTGTTCCGACAATACCTATGCATGCACGCGAGAGGGGTGTCAAGTAGCATACCATCCTCAAAGGGGTCAAGTGAGCACGTGTAAAGGAGATGATTCATCTTTGTGTATGTGAATTAGATATCGCATGTGTCACTTGCCAAACGGGCTCTTGACATGGTGATGTCCATAGGATGCTCCGCATCATTGCGAGTACTTTGGATGAGTACTCACGGCTGCTTTGATACCTCTTTTCCCCCATACCCGATTGTTGCCACTAGATGATGGACCCCAGGAGCCAGACGACACCACTGATGACTACTAGTACCCCGAGGGTACCTACTACTACGTGACAGCCGCTGATGACCTGGAGTAGTTAGGAGGCTCCCAGGCAGGAGGCCTTGCCTTTTCGATCATTGTTGTTTTTGTGCTAGCCTTCTTAAGGCAAACTTGTTTAACTCATGTCTGTACTCAGATAATGTTGCTTCCGCTGACTCGTTTGTATTTAAGTTGATGTATTCGAGCCCTCGAGGCCCATGGCTTGTAACATAAAGCTTGTATTACTTTAATTTGTGTCTAGAGTTGTGTCGTGATATCTTCCGGTGAGTCCTTTATCTTGATCGTACACATTTGCGTATATGATTAGTGTATGATTGAATCGAGGGCGTGACAAAGTCTGAAGAGAAGGTTAAGTTGATTCGTGATAGACTGAAGGTAGCTCAGTCCAGGCAGAAGAGTTATGCTCACACTAAACGCAAGGAGGTAGCCTATGAAATCAGAGACAGAGCATATCTCTTTGTGTCACCACTCAGAGGAGTTAAACAATTTGGAGTCAAAGGAAGTTAGCCCCAAGATTTGTAGGACCATACCGAGTTTTGGAATGTATGGGAGAAGTGGCCTACAAGTTGGAGTTACCCGAAGGATCATCAGGAGTTCATGATGTCTTTCACGTTTCCCGGTTGAAGAAGTGCCATGCAGAGATGGGCAATATACCTCTGAGAGATACAGTGCCCCTGGAAGCAATTTAATTAGAGAGCGACCTAACCTACGAGGAGAAACCCGTCAAGATTCTCAAGTTTGCTAGCCGAGTTACACGCAACAAGGTCATCAAGTTTTGCAAAGTTCAGTGGAGCCACCATACCGAGGAAGAAGCCACATGGGAGCAAGAATACCTACGGAAAGACCACCCACACCTATTTGTTAGCCAACCCGAATCTCGAGGGCGAGATTCATCTTAAGGGGGGTTAGGTTTGTAACATCCCAATTTTCAATTTGGATGTTAATCATTAGGTCATCATATGCATCCATGCCCTTTGCATTTTTGAATTACTTTATTTGGACATTTTGATCCCAAAGACCTTAAGCAACTCAAGGACCATGTGAGAGAGTTGGAGGTTTTCATTAAGTCCCCTATGTCCAGATAATCAACTTGAACATGATTTTGAAAATTTAAAATTTGGTTTCAAGCAGATTAGAATTAGAACTTCTTTTGATCGTAGTTTGAGTTTCGTAACTCCGTTCGATTGATTCTTTTTGCAAATCGAAGCTCTTCACTTGAAATTTCTGTTTAGAAATTTTCTTTTGGTTTTACTTTTGCATATTATGCTTGAGTGCTTATGTATGCTATTGTTTGTTCACAATAGTGTTTCCGGAGTGCGAGGCTTGCTACTACGAATCTCTAGTGTTTTCCGATCGTCAGCAAGGCAAGTAACACAGTGATCATATCCCTTTATTACCTAGTTTTTATGCATTAGTTTCGACCCTCAATCATTGCACGAGTAGGATGTGATAACATGTGGGTATTGGGAAGTAGTTGATGAGGTAGGAACCTATTGCCTTACATTTAAACCCTGGGAGTTAATACATTATGATTGCATTACTTTGCTATGCTCGTAGACGTGGATTGGTTTGTGAGATTCATGAAAGTTGTGAGAGTTATTATTAACTAAGGGAAACTTAAGGTGGCTACTTTAATACACTTCTGGGTGGATTGGTTGTGGGCACCTAGAGCAATCCAGTGTTGTCCTAGGATATCTCAGAGTACCCGTGTGATCATCCTATGGTTCGCCACCCAGGCTCAAAGGGATCATAATATTATTCATGCTTAGGAACTTCCATGTGCAGCCACTAGCCATTATGGGCTCTGGCATAGTTGAGTAAGTTGTGTGACCTCTTTTAGTGGTAGGCTAGCAGATGTAGGGGAAAGTAGGTGGTACTATCTACCCAGAGTAAAGAGTTAATACTTCAGAAAGACTATGTCTTGATCTTCCGATCATGGATGTGGTCGAGTCTTGTGGGGAAAAGTGCACAAACCTCTGCAGAGTGTACAAACTAATCATGATTAGTCGGGTCCCCGGTTATGGACCTCTTGAGTATCTGGTACTTGAATTATTGATTTGATCTCATCACTTTACTTAATGAAACTGTTGGGTTATAATTATTATTTTGGGATTGAGTTGGAGGAACCTTCTCAATATTTTCATTAAACTTTGTAGTTAAAATAAAATATACTCCTTTGTTCTAGGAAAAAATTAGCTTTATGCAAATGATAACCGTAGAGCCTCCACCAGCCAAATATGCATGTAGTGATAGTTGTTATTTGTTCATTACTCCATGGTGTTATCGTGCCAGCATATTCCATGTGCTGACCTACACGGCTGCAATGTATCATGTTGCAAAATTTTCAGACAAAGAGTAAGGTGCGATAGGTCGTTGTCATGCACTCAGTATTGCTGTGGAGTTGGATGGACTCATTTATCTTTGAAGCTTTCACAGTTATCTATTTTAGATGGCCTTCAACCATATTATTGTAATAAGTACTCTTTTTGAGACACTCATGTAATAAGTGTGTGATTGAACTCTGTTATAAATCCTCGAGTACTGTGTGTGTCAGCAATTCTGATCCAGGGATGACACTTAAGAACAGAGACTATGGTCCATTCGGGGGTCGCTACAAGATGGTATCAGAGCACACGCTGACTGTTGGACGTGACCACTGCGAACAGTCACATGATACTCTTCTCTACTCATTTCTGACTCTTCTCCATTTCTACTCTATAGATGGCCTTCAGCCAGATTATTGTAATAAGTACTCTTTTTGAGACACTCATGTAATAAGTGTGTGATTGAACTCTGTTATAAATCCTCGAGTACTGTGTGTGTCAGCAATACCGATCCAGGGATGACACTTAAGCACATAGACTATGGTCCATTAGGATCAGGTCGCTACAAGATGGTATTAGAGCACACGCTAACTGTAGGACGCGACCACTAGGAACAGCCACATGATACTCTTCTCTACTCATTTTTGACTCTTCTCCATTTCTAGGATGCCAGTTTTGCCGGAAGACCGCCATCAGTCCCTGCCTTATTTTTTTCCCTTCCTCTTTCTTAATTGTATTGCCTTGTCAAATCAAACCCACAAGAAAAATGAATAAAAATTCACTTTTCAGAACTCATTGATGTAGGATGCTGACGAACACTACTTTAATGTAAGGCGACCGCATGATAGGACGATTGAATTTGTAAGAAAAAAGGACAACATTGCATATTCACAGCTATGATGTGCAAACTAAGCAGAATGCATTTCAACAAATTAGAAGCTATGAAAGCTAGACACCATATGAAAGATGCAACGAATATCACTCTACCAAGTTAAAGTTGCTCGTCATAAGTGCCATTTCAACAAATTAGAAGTAGTACAAGCTAGAAAAGAATGCAAGATGTAACCTATATCACACTCTCAAGTTAAACGTGTCTTATGATAAGTGATTGTTGCAGGTTACACAATAGTAGTACTTTGATGTAAGAACATGGTGTGATAGACAGATATTGTATGTTCTAGAAATAGGAACACGTGTCTTATTCACAAGTATAATGTGTAAAGTAAGCAGATGGAATTCAACAAAATTAGAAGCAATACAAGCTAGACATCATACATAACGTGCAACCACATATAACCATGCCATGTTAGAGGGAGCACCTGTGATGGTGTACAAGGGGGACCGTGCTCATCAGCAACACAACTACGTTGAGTGGCGATGCATGTGTTGTCTTCCAAATCTTTTTGGGGTGATGGCGGAGTAGAATTTGTAGAGGCCCCCGTTTGGAAGAAGCACCTTTATCCACTGCCTTACTAATTTCCTTCTACTTTATTGATTTTGCATTGTTAAGTAAAACCAACAAGAAAAGGCAATAAAATTCACTCTTCAGAACTCCTTCATGCATGATACTGACAATCACTACCTTGATGTAAGGGAAACACATGATACGAGGATGGAATATGTACGAAAAACAGGACGGCATGGCATATTCACAACTATTTGTGTAAACTAAGTAGAAGCCATTTCAACTAATAAGAAGCAATGCAAGCTAGACACCACATGAAAGATGCAACCAGTATGACTCTGCCAAGTTAAAAGTGTCCCATCATAAATGGCGTTTCAACAAATTAGAAGTAGCGCATGCTATAAATCATATGAAAGATGCAACCAATATCACACTGCATATACTAAAGGTGTCTCATCATATTGATTGATGCGGGATACAAAAAACAGTAGTTTTATGTAAGGACATGCTTAATAGACAGATGTACTATGTACTAAAAATAGAAAGGCATGTCACATTAATAGGTATTATGTATAAACTAAGCAGAATAGCACATGCATTTTAACTAGATTGGAAGAATTACAATCTAGACACCATATGCAACATGCAACCACATATCACGCTGCCAAGTGAGAGCATGCACCTGCGATGTTGGTGTAGGGGAAATGCGGTCATCAACTATAGAGCTACATTCACTATCTTCATCTAGCCTTTTTGTTTGTTGAGAATCATGTGGGGAGGCTGACACTACATTCTTTAAAAGAGGATCTTTTCTCATAGTAACCCACTGGCGTGACTGTCTCATCATAAGTGATTGATGAGGCATACATACGAACATTAGTTTGATGTAAGAATATGGTTAATAGACAGATGTACTAGTATGTACCAAAAACAGGAAGGCATGTCATATTCAAAGGTATAATGTGTAAGCTAAGCAGATGCAATTTAACCAAATTGAAAGCAATACAAGCTAGACATCCGGCTGGAGTAGTGAGCATGATCATCAAGGACCTGAGAGCCTGGTGGGAGGCGGGCTGCTTTGCCACCATCGTGGCTTTTTAGTTGGCTTCCAGGTGATGCCTGCCTGTGCTGGGCTTGTGACTGGCTCGGCTAGTGCCCTGACTAGCTATTTATCTTCTGGTACTCTCGGGATGGTGGTTCATGTAAAAAATATCTTTCCTTATCTTAATAAGGACCGACTTCGGCCTTTCGAATACAAGCTAGACACCATATGCAACATGCAACCACATATGACACCGCGAAGTTAAAGCAAGCACCTGGGATGGTGGTTCATGGCGAGCGAGATCATCAACTCCAGAGCTATGTTTACTGTCTCCATCTGTTGAACATGCAACCTTTAAAGCACCGACATGTGTCTTGCCTTCCAACGAAGAAAGCAGGAGCAACTTCTCTCTTTTATTTCGTGCTTCTCTCAATAGTTTGACAGAGGCTGAAATACCCATGCATAAAAAACAATAGTGAGAGTATGGGTGAAGTGTGTGTAGAACTAGTGCACTGTAAAAGTAGTAGATAGCAGGTGGCTGAAAAATAAATGATATGAGACATATGATAGCTCTACAACATTGCATGGCAAACAAAGTTAGATTCTACTCCGTATGGTTTTGTAATATATGAGCACATGGATGGCTAGGAAATGCAGGTACTCCTCCAGCACACCACCACATGTGGTCCTATCAAAATAACAGTCAATTGAAAATAAATAGGCCAGTCGATTTTTTATGAACCGTCTGATCTACAAGGAACAGGTAGATGGCCTTCGTCTACCTCCCGCCAGTCACTGTTGACGATCTTTGTCGAACTGCCAGCGACCACCGGCCCAGACCCCTGCCTCCGCCGCCCTGCCCTCCCCTCGACCTCACACCCTTACCATGCTTGGCAGCGCCCCCGGGACGTCCCCTTAAGCACGGCCGACCTCCAGATCGGGCGCCAGCAGCTCCTAGGCTCCACACACCCCTAAGATAAACACCGAGGCGCTGCTTCCCTGGCGTAATAGGCGGATTAGCGCCTGTCATGCTGGGGAATGCTTCCTTTAATTGGGAATCAACTGACCAGGAATTGAAATCCAGGGGGCGATGGACCTCTAGCTAAGGTTAAATAGTATATGAGGAGAAACCTTGTGCATCGTGACTTACTAGGAACATCTAGTATTAGGAAGAAGGTGTAGGAAGAAGCGGTCAACTAGTGTCTTCTGTGGGATGAATACCTTGCAAGTAGACACGTAAGATTTGCATGAATAAGGGAACAAGAGTAGCATTTCCGGTTGCCAGTGTTGTGTCCTCATGATATCACGGTGATGTTCTTCTTTTTACCAAGGGAACCGATGTTTTGGAGGAGGGTGGAGCCTTGGATGAACCCATGGACAAATTGTTGACTGTGTTGCGGTGGCCGTCTGTCGGTGGAGGGGAAGCAGATCCAAGGCGGCGAAGGACGGCGTAGCGGGAACAGCTCCGGTGCGATGGACGGTGGCGATGTTGGAGCGGCAGCAGTGAGGCGCAGGACGACATGGTTGAACTGACTTGGGTACGGCGCACGTCGCCGTCCTAGAGGCAGCTCGGCCTCGGCTTCAACTACTAGCCATGGAGGGCGCTGCGGTTGCGGTGGACGACGATGTAGGGGTATCGGCTCCAGCGTGATGGAGGAGGGTGGCGGTTGATGGGTCGGATGGGGTGGCAGACGGAGGACGCCGGGGTTTCGCGACTGGTGGAGAGGTAGTTTTGGCGCCCACAGAGTACGAATGGGGAATCGAATGTGGGGGGGGGGGAGGGAGCTAAGGGGGAACCATGTCATTAAGTCCCATTTTAAACAAATCGAATGGCGCCCAAGTTGGAGGTTTTCATTAAATCCCCTATGTCCAGATAATCAACTTGAACATGATTTTGAAAATTTAAAATTTGGTTTCAAGCAGATTAGAATTTGAACTTCTTTTGATCGCAGTTTGAGTTTTGTAACTCCGATTCGATTGATTCTTTTTGCAAATCAAAGCTCTTCACTTTAACTTTCTGTTTAGATCTTTTCTTTTGGTTTTACTTTTGCATATTATGCTTGAGTGCTTATGTATGCTATTGTTTGTTCACAATAGAGTTTCCGGAGTGCGAGGCTTGCTACTACGAATCTCTAGGGTTTTTCGATCGTCAGCAAGGCAAGTAACGCTGTGATCATATCCCTTTATTGCCCAATTTTTATGCATTAGTTTCAACCCTCAATCATTGCATGAGTAGAATGTGATAACATGTGGGTATTGGGAAGTAGTTGATGAGGTAGCATTCTATTGCCTTACATTTAAACCCTGGGAGTTAATACGTGTATTGCCTTCCAATGAAGAAAGCAGGAGCGACTTCTCTCTTTTATTTCGTGCTTCTGACAACAGTTTGGAAGAGGCTGAAATACCCATGCATAAAAAACAATAGTGAGAGTATGGGTGAAGTGTGTGTAGAACTAGTGCACTGTAAAAGTAGTAGATAGCAGGTGGCTGAAAAATAAATCATATGAGACATATGATAGCTCTACAACATTGCATGGCAAACAAAGTTAGATTCTACTCCATATGGTTTTGTAAATATGAGCACATGGATGGCTAGGAAATGCAGGTACTCCTCCAGCACACCACCACATGTGGTCCTATCAAAATAACAGTCGATTGAAAATAAATAGGTCAGTCGATTTTTTATGAACCGTCTGATCTACAAGGAACATGTAGATGGCCTTCGTCTACCTCCCGCCAGTCACTGTTGACGATCTTTCTCGAACTACCAGCGACCACCGGCCCAGACCCCTGCCTCCGCCGCCCCGCCCTCCCCTCGACCTCACACCCTTGCCATGCTTGGTAGTGCCCCCGGGCCATCCCCTCAAGCACGGCCGACCTCCAGATCAGGCGCCAGCAGCTCCTAGGCCCCACACACCCCTAAGATAAACACCAAGGCGCTGCTTCCCTGGCGTAATAGGCGGATTAGCGCCTGTTACTATGGGGAATGCTTCCTTTAATTGGGAATCAACTGACCAGGAATTGAAATCCAGGGGGCGACGGACCTCTAGCTAAGGTGAAATAGTATATGAGGAGAAACCTTGTGCATCGTGACTTACTAGGAACATCTAGTATTAGGAAGAAGGTGTAGGAAGAAGCGGTCAACTAGTGTCTTCTGTGGGATGAATACCTTGCAAGTAGACACATAAGATTTGCATGAATAAGGGAACATGAGTACCATTTCCGGTTGCCAGTGTTGTGTCCTCATGATATCGCGGTGATGTTCTTCTTTTTACCAAGGGAACCGATGTTTTGGAGGAGGGTGGAGCCTTGGATGAACCCATGGACAAATTGTTGACTGTGTTGCGGTGGCCGTCTGTCGGTGGAGGGGAAGCAGATCCATGGCGGCGAAGGACGGTGTAGCGGGAACAACTCCGGTGCGATGGACGGTGGCGACGTTGGAGCGGCAGCAGTGAGGCGCAGGACGACATGGTTGAACTGGCTTGGGTACGGCGCATGTCTCCGTCCTGGAGGCAGCTCGGCCTCAGCTTCAACTACTAGCCATGGAGGGCGCTGCAGTTGCGGCGGACGAGGACGTCGGGGTATCGGCTCCGGCGTGATGGAGGAGGGCGTCGGTTGATGGGTCGGATGGGGTGGCGGATGGAGGACGCCGGGGTTTCGCGACTGGTGGAGAGGTAGTTTTGGCGCCCACGGAGTATGAATGGGGAATCGAATGGGGGGGGGGAGCTAAGGGGGAACCATGTTTCGGTCTAGGACGCGCTTGTTTTTGTTTTTTTCAACAGATGGGACGCGCTTGTTTGAAATTTGGGAAAAGTACAAACTTTGCCCCCTCTTAAATTTCGGACCTACTGCGGGTCGGGGGTAGGACGGTAATCCCAGGTGTCCCAAATAGTGGGCGGGAGCGATTTTGGCTGAGCGAATGTGTGTTTAGGCGACCATGGTGTATGAATGTTTTTCGGAGGCGGTTGCGTGGCGTCTAGATGAAGTTACAAACCTACCCCAGTTTAGACCTATAGACGCTGGGCAGGTAGGCTTCATGGGTCGGAGTTAGAGAAGTAATTTTCTTCTACCAAACATTGGTCTCGTGCGGTTTCAGGCGAGTAGAGGCTCTTTTGGCGCTTCGTTCGAAATTTTGAAACAAAAGCATTCACGTTAAGAGTACTTTTGAATTTTGAGGATTGACCTAAATAGACAACGTTAAATTTGACCTTGTATGTTTGAAAACCTCATTAAATTATGTGATCCGTTTTGAAATTTTGACACTTGAAAATCCTATAACTACGATTATTTTGGAATGGAGGAGGTAAATTTGAATCTATTTTGTACACGGCTATATATGTTATTATGTACAAAAGTAGAGCAAAGATTGGTTCCCCCATAATTTAGGTATGATTTACAAATGCCATGATCTCGAATTCAAATAATTGAATGGACTTCATGTTGAATTCAATTTTTTTAAACCACCTTAAGTTGAATTCAAATGTATGCTAGTTCATAACTAGCTATTTATAATGTTCATTGTGTAATTTTTGTATGTATAATGTGCTTTACACACACAACATGAATTATACTCACTTTTATATTCGATTGCTAAAGCGATGCATTGTCTAGAGTTCAAAATACTAAATTTATGGATCAATTATGTCGAATAATAACATAGACATGCTCAACTTCGATAGAATATAGATGTCTGATGGATCAATGACCGTTCCTTACGCAAATTGCAAATATCATGATCCCATCCTAATATTTGGATGCAATTTATATTTTTAATCAATGTGTACATCCATCTTTTACGTGTAGTTTCACTTTCCATAGGCCCCTACTCACACACACACGCTGACTTTCTCTCTGACACATACGCGCACACGGTGTATATCCATCGGTGGTCTCTCACACATGCTCACATACTCTCTCCCGAGGTGTCTTTCTCGCAGACATGCTCTCGATATAACCCTCCCTTCTTCTCGCAACCATTTATGACTGTTTTCATTAACCTTTATCACAAGCACTCTTCCTCTCACAAGTATACACATGCACAATCCCCATCGGCCCTTTCTATATACATACACATGCCTACGTGTCTCCCCGCACGCACATTATCCTTAGGCATGTCTCGCATGCATTGTCTCAACCTCTCTTCCTAATTGACGAGTTTGATTCTAGCACCTCATTCTGTAGGATGGCCCTTAAAGTTAGGTTGGATGAATGGTAATATCAGAGGTAAGGGTTTACCTTAGTCCGAGGACCTAGGGTTACAAATCCTAGTCGGCTTTGTCAGTGGACACAGAGTCCTTCACGACTCTGGTATCTTTGTCTTGTACGACTAGTCCTCCATGGGTCTCCCTAAATGCGTCATGGGCCGACTAATGTGGCGTAGGACATAACCGAACCAAGGTTCTCACCTCGGCCCATCGGACCTCACGTGGTGACCCACCCTCTGCCCCCAGGTCTCATTATCTTCTCACACCCACACATACCAACATAGACACCACACAAAATATTTTCTCCTCGTGCCTCTTTCCCCTCCCCCTTGCATATACACACTCAAGGGCATCTCTCGCCATGACATCCTATTTGTCTCTCTCTCTAGACCTCTCTCATTTCTCATGCTATCTATCCCCCGCCCCCCGCTGGCCCCTCTATCCATGCCTCTCTCGAATACATAATACATACACATACCTCTCTAGGCCCTGCCAAATACGTCAACTACACATTCACACATGTTACATCACGTACCCCATTGATCTAAAAAGCCCTCTCTTCACGTTTATTTCGCATACAACATCCCTTTTGAATAAAACCACACAAAGTGTGGCCAAAAATTTATTTTAGAATTTCTACATATATACAACATTACAATGTTATATGGAGGAGTATGAACGTCAATCTGCATTGCATGGTGCACCCAATGATATTTATTCCACACTATGAATTTTTATATTTTTATACTATATATAAAGTTAGCCATAATAAAGAGAAACGAAGAGCATCTCTCTCTCTCTCCATCGCATACACCCCCTCTAAGCCCATTTCACGTCCGCACACAAACTATATTCAGGTCCTCTAAAAGTACGCCCCTGCCACATTCGCACATGTTTCATCTTTCTCTCGTGATATATACAGTGACGATCGTTGTATTTTAAGAGAAAGCACGATACGTACATTGAACTTCAGAATCAACTCATTACGGTCACCATTTATGTTTTGTGGTTATTATATAGTCACAGGCTCACCGTACAACTCTGTATTTGCTCAAGGCACGACTAGTTGACCAGTTAAACGCTCCACGTGGCACCTCTAGTGTTGCATCACATTATATCACTACCATTGGGCCCACCTATCGGTGTGTATAAGAATGAAAACAAACGATAAAAAAGTGTTGGACGATGGTTCGAAGTCATGACCGCGGGAACAAAAGACAATGTGGCCTTGTATTGGTATGCTGAGTCGTCTGTTTTAACACACATGAGCTGGTCTGGTGATTATACATATACACACGCACGTATGCACATGAACTGCATGCACGCAACACTCACACAAACACACGCAGCCTCGCACACATGCAACACTCACATGTACACACACAGCCAGGCACGCACGCAACACTCATACGCACACACGCACGCATGCATGCACACACCACACGACCAACATGCACTCTCACGCTCAAGTGTTCAACCTACACGTGCATGTGCACACATCAGGCCCTGACAGACACATACACAACCAGGTGGTTCCCGCGCACGGGTTGGAGTCTTGTTGCACCTGCATAAATTTGTGTTTATATTACCTTTTTCCTATGCGAACTGATAGGTGGGACCCACAAGGAATGTGTTCAATTTAACCAGTCAACATAGTGCCACACAGACTATTTGGACGGTCAACAGAGTGCAATCCAATGTTGAATGGTGAGCAAGTGACCGTATAATCACCGGAAAACGTATATAGTGTCCGTAATGAGCGTATTCTGGAATCCGGTGACCGTATTACACTTTTCGCTTGAAATACACTGACCGTCCATGTATTTATCTCTTCTCTCGCTCTCCTTGTGGAGCCGAGTAGGCCAACGAGCCAGTGCCTAAATTGGTGCATGCCACCCCATTATTGTTGTACTAGTTTCGTAAGTGCGAACAAGCATTCACGTCTACTGTACAAACTATAGATATGAGTTACAAATGCTATGAAGATGAATACGAATATTTGAATCCACTTTATGCCCAATTTCTCTCTGTAGGCCCTCCAAAAGTACATCTCTACATGTTCTCGCATGTCACATCTAACAACTATGCAATACATCACTACTACTACACTCTAACACAATAAATCATATGTGTTTTTAGTTTTACTAGATCTCATATTGTTACTTAATTATTCAGTTTGCATACATTAAAACTGCCTTTAAAATGTATGGCTAGTATCATCTACCACGCGGGAAAAATCCCGCCCTTGCCTATTTAATTGGGTTTGTATCGATGGATCGTGCGAAACAGCAAAACTATAGTAGTAGTATAATACAAGTAATAGTTCACTGGGCCGCCGTGTCGTGTACTCCGTCGTAAGAGTGGAGCACTCTCTTGCATAAATGTTCTAGTCCCTTTTGCCGACATGTGGGACATCAAGCAACCAGGTCCACGTGCCATACCAAAATAATAGTGCAGAGCAGCAGGGGTGAAGCACCCCAGTCATGGCGCCGGCATAGTAATGAGCAATGAGGCATCAAATCACAAAGCTGCACCTTTCCCGCAGTAAAGTTGGAGGGACGAAGTACTGCTAAAAAAAGAAGTTGGAGGGATGAAGCAACCATCATTTCACTCGTTGCTGAACCTCATCTTCTTCAAGTTGACCACGTGTTTCTTCTGTCGTTGTTCTGCCTCATGTGGGACGCAGATCGGCTCAGGAAAGCACGTACACGTGGGACCACATGTTAGCAAACCGTTAGACCAACGTCCTCTAAAAATAAGAAACCTCCCGCGCCTTCCGCAGGGTAGAATCACCTCCTTTTTACTAATCTTGATACTATAATTTTTAGATCAATATAATCAAGATTTGTATAGATAGCACACAGGAGCAAAACCAAGTGATACGGTTAAGGGCATCCACAATGTGTAGCCAAATGTGAAAATAGCTTTTGGCATCGATGTGAACCATTGTGGATGGTGCTGCCAAAGCCAAAAAGATGGAACCGAAGCTCCCTGATTGATTGATTGATTGAAGGAATAGAAAAATGCAACCTCTCTCCTCTTTCTCCCGTGCTTGGATGCATGTACAGTATAGAGCACAAAGTCTACTCCCCTGTCCCTTCTATCACAAATCACAAAGCAGTGAGGCGTCAAATCACAAAGCACGGATGAAGCAACCATCATTTCACTCTTCACTGACTCCGCTTCTCCATCGTCTTCTTCGAGAAACCACCTTACCGCACTAAGCTGGACGGACGTGAAAACCCAATTTGGTGCCCAGGCTCATCTGCACCCGGTCAGAAAAAAATCAAAATAAATACTAAACAAATTCAAAAAATCCAATTTTTTGTGTGATAGAAAATTTTCTGCATGAGGTTCGCTCCAAATTTAAACTCATTTGGACATTTGAGAAGATCTCAGCAAAAAAAAGCAAATCGGGTCAGAACAGTATGTGAACAGTAAACAAATGGGGTTTGTCTCGTACTAGCAACCAAAGACATTAATATACCCTTGTATGCATGCAGAAGTGAGAAAGTTGGTTTGGATGGTGCTGCATTAATCAAGCAATGAGGAGTGAGACTGTTAGGTCTTTGGGTATTGTAGAAAAAATACGCATTAATTGACACGTAAAATGAGGATTTGTATCGATCAATCCCGTGAAGGAAAACCCCGCCTTTCTTTTTTAACACAAGTAGTACGTCCATACTTGTATCCTATTTGGGTCTAGGCCTTGCATTGCCATACTTTGCCACACATTTTTGCCAAGCTTGCCTACAGTTTTCAAAATGAAAAGGAGGTACATGTAACACCCCGGATGTAACTTGCCATATTTGTAACTCCCACTCTTGCCATTTTCGGCTTTAAGTTATGAGATTCCCTTCGTGGTTGTGTTTTGTCTTTGTTTTGCATTTTGTTCATGTCATGCATTTCATATCATGTCATCATGTGCATCGCATTTGCATTCATGTTCGTCTCATGCATCCGAGGATTTCCCCATTGTCCATTTCGCAATCTGACACTCCCACATGCACAGGCGCACCCCTCTTGTCTCTTTTCGTGAGCGGGTGTTAAACGTTCTCGGAATGGACTGAGATTTGCCAAGTGGCCTTGGTACACCACCGGTAGACCGCCTATCAAATTTCGTTCCATTTGGAGGCCGTTTGATGCTCCAACGGTTAACCGGGTAACCGCAAAGGCCTCTTGTGTGTTTCAGCTCAACACCCCTCCAAAACGGCCCAATAACGCATCTAAACCACTTCCATGTCCTCCGTCGTCGGATCACGATCGTGTGGGCGAAAACTACACCCCGTTTGGACACTCCAAACTCCCTCTACCTATAAATATGTGCATCCCGTCCAAATCCACGGTCCAAACCCTAAAAAAACATCCCCGCCGCCACCGGACACGTCCGCCCGCCGCCGCCCGGCGAATCCTAGGCCGCCATGTGGCGTGCTGCCGCCACCGACCCTGTCGGCCCGTAGCCGGCCCTCCGGACCCATGCCTCACCCGCCGCCGCCCGAACGCGCCCGCCTCCCCGCGCCGCCGCCTACCTCGTTGCCGTCCTCTCCGCCTCCGTCCGTCGCGCGCTTCGCTGGCGCCACCCCTCCGCTCTTTGCTGGCCCCGCCGCCTTGCTCCGCTCCTCCACTGGCTCCGCCGCCCCGCCACCACTCGCCGCCCGCCGCCTCGCGCAACCCGCTGCGCCGCCCTGTCGGCGCTCCTCGCCGCCGGCCGCCGCCCTCTGCCGCCCTCGCCGTCCCTCATCGTCGGAGCAGCTCCTCCGGTCAAACTCCAGCGAGATCTGTAGCAGGGTGGACTAGATCCACCGGGTGCGCCAACCAAACATCTCCCCGTGCCCGGATCCCTCCGTCCCGGAACATATTCGTCCAATTTTCGCGGGGTAAAAATAGCCTAAGTCCTGAAATCCTGATATTTTATGCCCCTATTCTTCATGTCGTATCTCCGCGCTTGTTGCTCTAAATGATGCATATGATATATCAAATTGTTTTTCTTGTTGAGCTCTTCATGATAGAAGCTTTTCCATGCATGTTGCTGTCTGTTATGATGCCATCCTGACACTACTCCAAGCTGAGCACGCTTAACTTTGGAGTTCTATCCGAATGGGCTCCCGGAAAAGAAGGAATTCCTTATTGATATGAGTAGTCTATCATCCCTAATAAGCCAGGCTATCACATACACCCCCACTCAGAGGAACCGACGTCCTCGTCGGGCCACAGGAACGTTCCCTCTTGGCACAAACGTCTATGCTTCCAGTCCGGTACATGTGCCATGTCGGGTGCCACGACGGGTCACAAACGTCATGAACAACATGACCACGCACCTGTCCGCAACCATCCGTGTAACCGCGAGGGTCGGCTCTGATACCAACTTGTAATGCCCCGGATACACCCGCCATTGGTCGTTACTCCTGGCGGGATCTAGACTGGCCCCACAGATCAATACTAGTCTTTTCTGCGCACTTTGTCCTCACTCGTGCGCACCCAGGAGCAACTTCCCGGTCGGTCACGCATCCTGACACTACTCCAAGCTGAGCACGCTTAACTTTGGAGTTCTGTCCGAATGGGCTCCCGGAAAAGAAGGAATTCCTTATTGATATGAGTAGTCTATCATCCCTAATAAGCCAGGCTATCACATGATGCTACAGTGAGATACATGCTTATTTTGGGATACTTCAGTAAGGATGTTTTGAACATGTGGTTATGCTATATCCATCCATGCCTCTGTTTGCAATTATGGAGTTGTCTAGCATGTCTTGTTCTTTCTCTACTTTTTCTATAAAATGTTCATGGCAGGAAGTTATCGTGTTAATCAATTTTTCCATGGTTGTTGTTAGTGATCCATGCATCCTATGAACTTGCTCTTGCCGTGGTTAGCTTCATGAACATGTCATCTTGCTGTTGGTATGCTTGTTGTGTCATGCAATGCTTTGTGGTGGGTGGTTTGAGCTCACAAAGTTGCTATCATAAATCTGTTTATGACATGCTCTGTTTTTCTGCTAAGTCAAACTGTTAATAAAACTTGCTATGTTTACAGGGCTGCCATCATATCTTCTGTGCCTTTTTGGCTCATGATCAATAAGGGACTTTTGATCTATGCATTTAGTAGAATCATGCCATGCCTTTGTTTGAAATGATATCTTCCTGTAGCATGTTGTTTTCTTGCTCTAAATAGTGCTTCCTGATGTTGTTTTTGACATGTTAGTATTTTCACTAAGTCTGTGATGCTGATATCTTTTGCACTTTTGCCATGCTTATTTGAACCTGCTCTTTTGTGATTTATCCATAGCTCAGTGTTCATGTTTTGTCAAGAATCTCTTGTACATCACTGCCATATGCCTTGTTGTTATGTTGGAGTGCAGTAGCTTAGTTTCTTGTTGCATTCTATATGGCATCATGCTGTTAATCACAAAATTGTGCCATTCTTGTTTTGCTTGCCATTTGCAAACCGTGCATCCGTTTCCGGTGATCTTTATATCGATTTCAACCAAAATCATCTCATCTTTCCAGTGGCACACTTGGTTTGCCAAGTTGATGCCTTGTTCATTCTTTCCCTTCCGGAGCACACGTATGCATTGAATATCATGCCATGTTTTGCATCATGTTGCTTGTGCATTGCCCGTGATTCATTGTTGGTCCTTTGCTTGTGTACTTGCTTTGGGTAGAGCCGGGAGACGAGTACGTGACTGAGGAACCTATTGAGTACGCTTTCGAGGATCAAGCTTTCGACAACTCTGAGAACTTTGCAGGCAAGATGACCATACCCTCGAAATCACTTCTATCTTTGCTTGCTAGTTGCTCGCTCTATTGATCTGTCACGCTACCTACCACTTCCTTTATCATTCCTCCCACATTGCCATGGTAATCCTCTAACCCACCTTCCTAGCAAACCGTTGTTTGGCTATGTTACCGCTTTTGCTCAGCCCCTCTTATAGCGTTGCTAGTTGCAGGTGAAGATGAAGTTTGTTCCATGTTGGAACATGGATATTGTTGGGATATCACTATTATCTCTTATTTACTTTAATACATCTATATACTTGGTAAAGGGTGGAAGGCTCGACCTTATGCCCGGTGTTTTGTTCCACCCATGCCGCCCTAGTTTCCGTCATACCGGTGTTATGTTCCTTGATTTTGCGTTCCTTACGCGGTTGGGTGTTATGGGAACCCCTTGACAGTCCGCTTTGAATAAAACTCCTCCAGCAAGGCCCAACCTTGGTTTTAACATTTGCCACCTAAGCCTTTTCCCATGGGTTTTCGTGAGCCCGAGGTTCATCTTTATTTTAAAGCCCCGGGCCAGTGCTCCTCTGAGTGTTGGTCCAAACTAGAGCACCGTGCAGGACTGTCCCTTGGAAACTTGGGTTATGTTGGTACCTGTACGCTTAGCTTACCCAGGGTGCCTTGAGAACGAGATATGTGCAGCTCCTATCGGGATTTGTCGGCACAGTCGGGTGGTCTTGCTAGTCTTGTTTTACCATTGTCGAAATGTCTTGTAACCAGGATTCTGAGACTGACCGGGTCTTCCCGGGAGAAGGAATATCCTTCGTTGACCATGAGAGATGGTGATGGGATAAGTTGGGAAACCCCCTGCAGGGTATAAACTTTCGAGATCCGTGCCCGCGGTTATGTGGCAGATGAGAATTTGTTAATACCCGGTTGTAGAGAACTTGACACTTAACTTATTTAAAATGAATTAACTGCGTGTGTAGCCGTGATGGTCTCTTTTCGGTGGAGTGTGGGAAGAGAACATGGCCTTGTGTTATGCTTGAACGTAAGTAGCTTTAGGATCACTTCTTGATCACTTCTAGCTTCTCGACCATTGCCTTGCTTCTCTTCTCGCTCTTATTTGCGTAAGTTAGCCACCATATATGCTAGTGCTTGCTGCAGCTCCACCTCACTACCTTCCCCTACCCATAAGCTTAAATAGTCTTGATCTCGCGGGCGTGATATTGC
This sequence comes from Triticum aestivum, assembly GCF_018294505.1. NCBI lineage: Eukaryota > Viridiplantae > Streptophyta > Magnoliopsida > Poales > Poaceae > Triticum > Triticum aestivum. The sequence goes on from NC_057812.1 coordinate 325,424,318, forward strand.
TGAGTCCTCGTGACTCACGGATACTTCCAAACAGTTGCAGGTGCCGAGGATACCAGTGCAGATGATGATACCAAACTCAAGTGGGAGTTCGACGAGGATTCGGGCCGTTCATGTTTCTTGTCCGGATGATCAGTAGTGGAGCCCAGTTGGGACGACCGGGGATCTAGCATTTGGGGTTATCTTCTTTTATTTTGGTTCCATAGTCGGACCTTTGATTGTACTTTGGATGATGTATGGATATTTATGTATTGTGTGAAGTGGCGATTGTAAGCCAACTCTTTATCCCTTTCTTATTCAGTACATGGGATGTGTGAAGATTACCCCTCTTGCGACAAGCCTACCATGCAGCTATGCCTCTAAGTTGTGCCCCGACACGTGGGAGATATAGCCGCATTGTGGGTGTTACAGTACACTTGCGCATGGCTGTCGCGGTGGCACTGCACCCTCACACAGTCTCTCCTGCATGTTGCAAACCCAACCAAGGGAACGCACCCTCACTAATACGTGCTACCGCATGTGATCAAACCAAACTCAGCCATCCTACCGCCGACACATAATTTTCGTTCATACAATATGTTTATCCAACCGCATGTTGGGGAAGATCCGTACGGCCCGTGCAATGGTCTGTTGGGTAAGAAGAAGAGATGAGGAAGAAGAAGGGTTAGGAGACGTAGGATATTCATCCAACCGCTTGAAATGGTCGACTAACCCAAATGATGAAAGTCAGGCGACTTGCATAAATATATGTTTTTGCACATCAAAAGATCCCTACAAACAACAACATAAAGAAAACTATCACTGCTCATGGAACGAGACAGCCTCGTCGTCTTTGGCTACTGGTTCTAACCAGCCGTAGCTGCCAACGTGTGTCTCTACACCATGGTTGTCCTCGGCCTCCAGCTACACATTCACACGGAGCATGCGGGCGCTCTATACGGAAGTGAGCACTGCCCGATTCAAGTCTAGGACGTCCGGTTCCACCTGCAGGAGGGCCTCAATGGCAGTGGCATCCGCGCGCTTGTAACACCCACGATGCAGCTATATCTCCCACGTGTCGAGGCACGACTTAGAGGCATAACCGCATTGTGGTTTTGTCACAAGAGGGGTAATCTTCACACAATCCCATGTACTGAATAAGAAAGGGATAAAGAGTTGTCTTACAATCGCCACTTCAACAAATAACAAGGTAAACATACATCATCCAGAGTACAATCAAAGGTCCGACTACGGAACCAAAATAAAAGAAGACAACCCCAAATGCTAGATCCCCGATTGTCCCAACTGGGCTCCACTACTGATCAACCGGAAAAGACACATAACAACGATCAAGATCTTCATCGAGCTCCCACTTGAGCTCGGTTGCGTCACCTGCACTAGTATCATCGGCACCTGCAACTGTTTGGAAGTATCTGTGAGTCACGAGGACTCAGCAATCTCACACCCGCGAGATCAAGACTATTTAAGATTATGGGTAGGATAGGGTAATGAGGTAGAGCTGCAGCAAGCACTAAGAAAAAATGGTGGCTAACATACGCAAATAAGAGCGAGAATAGAAGAAACGCAATGGACGTGAAGCTAGAAATGATCAAGAAGTGATCCTGAAACTACTTACGCACAACCATAGCACAAGAACCATGTTCACTTCTCGGACTCCGCCGAAAAGAGACCATCACGGCTACACACGCGGTTGATGCATTTTAATTAAGTCAAGTGTCAAGTTCTCTACAACCAGACATTAACAAATTCCCATCTGCCACATAACCACGGGCACGGCTCTCGAAAGTTTATACCCTGCAGGGGTGTCCCAACTTAGCCCATCACAAGCTCTCACGGTCAACGAAGGATATTCCTTCTCCCGTAAAGACCCAATCAGTCTCGGAATCCCGGTTACAAGACATTTCGACAATGGTAAAACAAGACCAACAAAGCCGCCCGATGTGCTGACAATCCCGATAGGAGCTGCACATATCTCGTATTCGGGGCAACACCAGATAGGTCAAGCTACGGGTAAAACTAGCCCTCAAGTTGCCCCGAGGAGGCCCCGCAAGCTGCCCGGTTCGGACCAACACTTAGAGAAGCACTAGACCGGGCGGGGGGGGGGGGGGTTAAAATAAAGATGACCCTCGGGAGCGCGACTCCCAAGGGAAAAGTATAGGTGGTGGTGAGGCAAATGGTAAAACCAAGGTTGGCCTTGCTGGAGGAGTTTTATTCAAAGCAAACTGTCAAGGGGTTCCCATAACACCCAACCGCGTAAGGAACGCGAAATCAAGGAACATAACACCGGTATGACGGAAACTAGGGCGGAAGAGTGGAACAAAACACCAGACATAAGGCCAAGCCTTCCACCCTTTACCAAGTATATAGACGCATTAATTAAAATAAGAGATATTGTGATATCCCAACATATCCATGTTCCAACATGGAACAAACTTCAACTTCACCTGCAACTAGCAACGCTATAAGAGGGGCTGAGCAAAAGCGGAAACATAGCCAAACAACAGTTTGCGAGGAATGTGGGTTAGAGGCTTGACATGGCAATACGGGAGGCATGATAAACAAGTGGTAGGTAGCGCAACATAGCAATAGAGCGAACAACTAGCAAGAAAAGATATAAGTGATATCGAGGGTAATGGTCATCTTGCCTGAAATCCCGCTAGGAAGAAGAAAAAGTCCATGAAGAAGACAAATGGACGTAGTTGAATGAATCCATACAATCGCAATGTAACCGGAACTATAGAGAAGAAGTACAACCGGAAAGAAGCAAACAACATGGTAAACAACCATCACATAAACATGGCATGATGCGCAAACAAGTATGATGCATGTCCAGTTTAAATAGCATGGCATGGCATGGCAAAATGCAACAAGCAATACTACAAGTTAAGTGGAGCCCAATATGCAACGAGTTGCATATTGACGAAACTTCACAACATTTATTTAGTTCGCTCTTGTTTATGTACCGAATAATATTAAATGTTGTTAAACATGGCAAGAGATGAAGCATGAGCAAACTACCTATCTAGGCAATTTAAATGAGGCCGGAAACAACAAAAATAATTCCGGAAAAACCACATATGCATATTTTGAATTTGGTACTGTTCTGCCCTAAAACATATTTTAATGTTGCTAAACAGTAAAACAAAGTGCACCAAGTTAATCTATGCATTTTTCTACCCCATTTACATATAAAGTTTAGTTAAAATGGAGCTACGGTTAATTAGTTATGAAATAAACATTTTAACATGGCATTAGAGCAAAATTAATGCAAACAACAAATTAAACATTCTTAACATGGATGAAAGTTGCATATTATGAAACTAGATGAAATTCTAAGCATTTTACATATATAGTTTGTTTAATTTGGATGCATGCATATTTAGTTATTGACAAATCAAAACGATGACATTTCCTGTAAATATGTATGCACTGGAAAATGCTAAAATCATAGAGCAGAAAAAAAACACATACGCGGGCCAGAAGCAATACAGTGCAGCGGCCCCGAGAGTGAATGAGGCCCAAGAGGATTTGAGGTCCAACGGCTGAGTGTGTGGGAGCAAAAATAAAAGGAAAACAAGGCAGAAGAATTGGTGGCTCCATCCCAGGACCTCCCGGATGTTTGCACTAGCGAATAACCACTTGGCTAGCTCAGTATCCGTGATATAAAGAGCTCCTCGGCTCTTTTGAGCCATTCAACAACAGGTCGAGCTTGGCCATGGCTACAACAGCGACAACCGACGGCGAGGGCAAGCAAAAGTGACGACTGTTGGGGTTATGAACCCGCGGCAGGTGTGCGGAAACATAAGACGATGCACACGTACTTGTGGAGAGCTGCAAGAGGGGCCGGAGGATAAGCCTCGAGCAGAAGTTCTTCTCGGCCGAGGCACGACGTGCGACTATGCGGCGACTGCTGGGCGTGGGTGTGCGCGGATGCGTGTGCATGGAGGTGTGCATCGAAGGTGCAGCAAGGGCCGACAAGAGTGATGAAGCCAGCGGGCATGTGCGCAAGCAAGAAGCAGAGAAGAACAAGGCGGGCGCGCAGAACAGCGGGCGAGCTCGTCGGAGGAACTCCGGCGACCAAAACTCGCAGAGGAGGGCATCAAAAGATGTTGTGCTACAAGGCGATCCTAAAGGGCTACGGATGAATGGGAACCTCGCCGGCGATGAGGTCCTGTGGGTGTGCGCGGAAAATGGGAAAGACGACGACGGGGTATGACAGGGAAGGAGATGCGGCTCACCATGGTGGTGCTGCTGGAGTCGGCGGACTCGTTGGGGTAGCAGAGGAGTCGGCGTGGGGCTGCGCTGATCGAGGTGGTGCTTGGCTTCGTGAAGAAGATGAAGCAGATGAATTATACGATGACGAGGAACTTGGCGTTCCATGGCAATTAAGAGGTAGAAGACGACGCCGGGGAAGAAGATCATGGCACCCTTGGGCCCTTCTGGCTCCTGGCCTTGCTGGAAGACGAAGAAGACGGCGAGGAGGCCTCACAAACGAGGGTGGAGCCCGCTCGATGGTTCTCTGGTCCTCTGTTTCTTGAGGAAGAAGGAGAAACATAGGGAAGGAAAGGGGTGACGACGACGAGAGGGGGGAGAGGGAACCCTAGGGCGTGAGGCTGTGGTCCATATAGGACGGGAGGAGCGAGGCCGTGGCTGCCCTCGTGGCCATGTGCCTCTGGTCGTGGAGTTTTACTGCGAGAGAGAGGGAGGCGTGAGGTGGAAGAAAAAGGAGGGCGATGGGAGACTGGCTGGTGGGCCCGGCGTGGGTGTCCATCGTGGATTACCGCAGGAGGGCGAGTGAAGGAGGCTGGGAGCTGGCGCTGGGCTGCTGCTGCGCTGCTATTACTGGGCTGCGGCTGGGCTCCAGGTAAACCATTCCCTTCTCTTAAAACTTCTGTTTGTTCAAATGAAAAAAACAAACAGATTTTAAGCGAAAAAGGCCAGGGGTTTTAGGAAGGAAAAGGAATATACATGGATATATATTTGGAGTCCTGAAATTATGCACAATTTTAATAAATTGGTTTGGCAATTTTAAAGGTAAAAAAATAATTCAAGTTTGAATTGAATTCCAACTTGAGCCATTCTCGAGACAACCAAAACAACTCCAAAATGGGATGAAACTTGGCAGAGAAGGTGTAGGCATCATTTAGGATTTATAGGGACAGGTTGAACATTTTTCTGAACAGAAAAAATGCCACAAGAAAAAAATAAATGAAATAAAGAAGAAAGGAGATGTTTGGATGGGATAGAAACTTTGGTGAACTTGAAGAATGGTTGCTGATATGTGTATGGTGAAAATAATGAGGTGGAGATAAGAATAAGAGGGGTTCACACAAGAACACACAACAAAACTTAAATATGCAAAACAAGGCATGATGATCATGATGCAATGCAAATGATGCAACGATGAATGCAACAAACAAAACAAATCACACGATGAAACTCAGAATCCATGGAAGGCATCTGGAGCGCCGGTCTCGGGGCGTCACAACACTCCTCCACTTACAAGAGATCTCGTCCCAAGATCTAGGATGGCACCGGAGAGAAAACGGAAGAGGAAGAGGTAAAACTAAGTTGCTTCTTGGACAAACGAGTGAAACCGTGAACCTTGAGAGGTTGAACAAATTGAAAGAAAGAATACAATGAAGATGAACAAAGTTGAAAACACTCCGTTAGAAAAGAGGAACAAGGAACATACTAGAACCTTGTAGGTTGAAAGACATGTGAAACAAGAGCTCAAGGGCAAGAAAGAATTTAAAACCACTTGGGTTGAAAATGGAAGGCATAATATGAACTTGATAAGATGAAAAGAACTTGAGAAGAGGACACAACACTCTAGTTAAAACAAGATAGAGAAGGAAAAAGAACGATATAATTTGGACAACACTCCGACTGTGAATGGAAGGAATTGAACATGATCTTGACAAAACAAGATGATGGGTCGAAGAGAGCAACATCACAATGCCTCCGGAACAAATGTAAGAATGGAATCAAAAGAATGGAGGAGAAAACAACATCTTCTACCTCAAATGAGCTTGAAAAATCATCTTTAGGAGAAGGGTCGAACGGAGTTGTTGGAAAACCAACAACGAAAAGAGTAAGATTGTTGTGGGCTTATGGAAAACTTCTCAAAATTGAGGCAAAATTCTGCCACTACGGAAACAATAGATTGATTAAGTTCAACGAAGAGATGACAACTTTTCGCTGAGAGGATAGGAGAAAACTTGGATCATTGATAAGCACCATAATAGCAACATTCCTTAGGGAAGGTTTTAGGTGAAATCTGACACAGGATAACTCCAACGAAGAGATTAATGGCTTTAAAATACCTCATTCTTGACAACATGTGAAACGCGAAACATGAAGGAAATTGTCAAGAATGACATAACACCATCTCAAAAGATAAGATAGAGAGAATTGCACTTTGGAATGCAAGATGAAGAAGGCTTGAACTCCTCAAAACAAAGAATGTGTTGAGCACCATGTTTATTTTAGAGTATAGCTTGGCGGATCTTAACTCTGAGAGAAATCTTGAAGAACAATTGAAAAATGAAAGGAATCCTGATGAACCACCATGTAGAGCCTCCATGAAGAACTCCGGTAATAAAAGGATGATAAAAAGAAAGAGAAGTTGAATAACACAAGGTGGAACCTTGCGATGATTTAGATGGAGCTTTGTGATGATATAACCGAGAAAACATGGAACTCCGGAAAGAAAGATGAACACATGAGATCAAGAATTTTGATGAACCTCCGGAATAAGGAATTAATCACTTGGATGAAACAAGAACAAGAATTACATTATGCTTATCCGTCATCAATTAAATTGATGACAAGCAACGGATTTGGCATACTAATTATTCCCATTGAAAAGGATTGATGAGAGATATAGCGCAGACTTGGATAAGGTCTTGATGGAACCACCAGTGGGATTTGGAAACAACGAATGAAAAAAGATGGCGAAACACTGGGAAGAATTAGAAAATGAACGAAGATACATGAGAGAATTTAGATACAAGAGAACAAAGAGATCATGAACTGATTAGAGGATATTTGAGCGATGCACGGTAAGATTTGGAGAACGAGAGCTGAAAGCTGGAATGAATAATTCTGAGATGATGGGCTCCGAAGAATCGAACTGAAAAGACTCCCAAATTGCTCTGGATGGGTGAAAAGAATTCTCACAATCGAAAACAATTATGAGAGGATGGCATAACGCTAGAACCATGAATCTTTGGAAGAACAGGTAAGGATTTAAGGGGAACTCTTCTTCGGTCTTCAAAATCTGAGAATGACGACGAGAAACACCACCATGAATTGTTGAGACACTCTCGAATAATGTAGAATATAAAGGTTGAATCAAGAATGAATTTTTTTTGAAAGATCTTGGAGAAATACATTTGACTGATGATAACTCATTCTTACATCAAACTTGGAGAAGAATTTGAGAGTAACTCCGGGAAGATTAGAAGAGTCAGGTAAGATCCTGGGAAAAGACCTGTTGGTTAGGGCCCACTCAAAGAAACACGTTTGAAATGATTTTAAAGAGAGATTGCACCGGTTGAATTAAATGGCTTGAATGAGATAACGACCTCGAAATAGCTTGAACGTATTAAGAATGGAAACGTAAATCTTCTGAGATATCTTCAACACCCCGGATATGAATCGAGAGAGGTGAATAAATAACAGAGCCTTGTATAAGAAATTCCAACATGGAAAGCATGTAAACCAAAAGGAAGAGATATGATCAACAACGAAACTTGAGTTTAGACCACTAGAGAAGAAAGAGAATGAAGAACGATGAACTTTTAGCTCCTTAGCATTTTCATGAGAAACACCAGGTAAGAACATGGAGGAAAAATAAATAAAGAGACTTCACATGAATAAAATGGAAACTAGATTAAGATATGTGAGTCCTTGAAGGAAAAGGGCGGGAGGGTGGGAAAACAAAGGCAACTTGGGGATGGATGAAACAAATAACATTGAGAAGACTTTGAGTTGATCTTGCGGATGGGAAAAATGATAGGATCATCTTGAAGAGAATCACACCGGTTGGAAAGAATTGACATGACAACCTCGATGATCAAGAAGGATTGGTATTCTCATAGAAGTGCGAGAACACCACTTAGGGAAGGTATGGAATCAACACTTGACATTGAAGCAACTCGAATACCACAACTCAAAACAAAACAAAGGATTGGCTTGCAAAATAATCCGAAAACAAACATATGATAGATCCCATATCGTATCATGTGTCTGTTGGAAAGATTATTCTAGGAGATACTTGAATTCCCACTTATAAACTCCCAAAACTTTCTGGTTATGCAATCAGATGTTGGGGATATAGGGGAAGCATAATATCTCACCCAAACTAACAATCCCTACATCCAGTTGTATCTATCCTTCAACACAGAACCAAGAAACCTTCAGAAATCATGTACCTCAACCTTTGAAAAGCATCCATTATATGAGTTATGGCAATACTCTCGTACTCCCACCCCAGTACTGGGTGGCGTCGAGTTATCTCACCAACAACTGCATAAAAGAGATTTTCAATGTCGGTGAACTCAGGTATTCCAGAACTGCAATGATAAAATTGTGATGAAAACACCTTAGAGCTTAACTCCCCGGGGCACTGCCGCAACCCCTAAATGTCAGGAGGCACCAAGAACAATGTTCTCGTCACAAGACTATCAGAACGATTCCCAGATACCCGCGTGATCCTAATTTTTTTTTCATGAAATTTGAGGAGAGAAAAGTCAAAACTTCTATGCCAGGAGACCTCACCAGAGCGACGAAGGGACTAACGAGTAAAAAGAATCCTACTCTCAGATATATATAATCCTAAGAATCAAAACATTTTGTTCTAGACTCAACAACGCCAACGATTCGATCAAGCAGGGGGCTCCTAAGTCAGGGATGGATCTGATAACTAACTTGTAACACCCACGATGCGGCTATATCTCCCACGTGTCGAGGCACGACTTAGAGGCATAACCGCATTGTGGTTTGGTCGTAAGAGGGGTAATCTTCACACAATCCCATGTACTGAATAAGAAAGGGATAAAGAGTTGGCTTACAATCGCCACTTCAACAAATAACAAGGTAAACATACATCATCCAGAGTACAATCAAAGGTCCGCCTACGAAACCAAAATAAAAGAAGACAACCCCAAATGCTAGATCCCCGATCGTCCCAACCGGGCTCCACTACCGATCAACCGGAAAAGACACATAACAATGATCAAGATCTTCATCGAGCTCCCACTTGAGCACGGTTGCGTCACCTGCACTGGTATCATTGGCACCTGCAACTGTTTGGAAGTATCTTTGAGTCACGAGGACTCAGCAGTCTCACACCCACAAGATCAAGACTATTTAAGCTTATGGGTAGGATAGGGTAATGAGGTGGAGCTGTAGCAAGCACTAAGCAAAAATGGTGGCTAACATCCGCAAATAAGAGCGAGAAGAGAAGCAACGCAACAGACGTGAAGCTAGAAATGATTAAGAAGTGATCTTGAAACTACTTACGCACAACCATAACACAAGAACCGTGTTCACTTCCCGGACTCCGCCGAAAAGAGACCATCACGGCTACACACGCGGTTGATGCATTTTAGTTAAGTCAAGTGTCAAGTTCTCTACAACCGGACATTAACAAATTCCCATCTGCCACATAACCGCGGGCACGGCTCTCGAAAGTTTATACCCTGCAGGGGTGTCCCAACTTAGCCCATCACTAGCCCTCAAGGTCAACGAAGGATATTCCTTCTCCTAGAAATACCCGATCAGTCTCGGAATCCCGGTTACAAGACATTTCGACAATGGTAAAACAAGACCAGCGAAGCCGCCCGATGTGCCGACAATCCCGATAGGAGCTGCACATATCTGGTTCTCAGGGTAACACCGGATAGGTCAAGCTACTGGTAAAACCAACCCTCAAGTTGCCCCGAGGTTGCCCCGCAGGCTGTCCGGTTCGGACCAACACTTAGAGTTGCACTGGCCCCTAGGGGGGGGGGTAAAATAAAGATGACCCTCGGGAGCGCGAGTCCCAAGGGAAAAGTATAGGTGGTGGTGAGGCAAATGGTAAAACCAAGGTTGGGCCTTGCTGGAGGAGTTTTATTCAAAGCAAACTGTCAAGGGGTTCCCATAACACCCAACCGCGTAAGGAACGTAAAATCAAGGAATATAACACCGGTATGATGGAAACTAGGGAGGCAAGAGTGGAACAAAACACTAGGCATAAGGCCGAGCCTTCCACCCTTTAGCAAGTATATAGATGCATTAATTAAAATAACAGATATTGTGATATCCCAACATATCCCTATTCCAACATGGAACAAACTTCAACTTCACCTACAACTAGCAACGCTATAAGAGGGGCTGAGCAAAAGCGGTAACATAGCCAAACAACGGTTTGCTAGGAATGTGGGTTAGAGGCTTGACATGGCAATGAGGCATGATAAACAAGTGGTAGGTAGCGCAGCATAGCGATAGAGCGAACAACTAGCAAGCAAAGATAGAAGTAATATCGAGGGTAATGGTCATCTTGCCTGAAATCCCGCTAGGAAGAAGAACGAGTCCATGAAGAAGACGAACGGACGTAGTCGAACGAATCCTCACAATCCCAATGTAACCGGAAGTATAGAGAAGAAGCACAACCGGAAAGAAGCAAACAACATGGTAAACAACCATCACATAAACATGGCATGATGCATGTCCGGTTTAAATAGCATGGCATGGCATGGCAAGGTGCAACAAGCAATACTACAAGTTAAGTGGAGCCCAATATGCAACGAGTTGCATATTGACGAAACTTCACAACATTTATTTAGTTCGCTCTTGTTTATGTACCCAATAATATTAAATGTTGTTAAACATGGCAAGAGGTGAAGCATGAGCGAACTACCTATCTAGGCAATTTAAATGAGGCCGGAAACAACAAACAATAATTCCGCAAAACCCCATATGCATATTTTGAATTTGGTACTGTTCTTCCCTAAAACGTATTTTAATGTTGTTAAACAGTAAAACAAAGTGCACCAAGTTAATATATGCATTTTTCTACCCCATTTACATATAAAGTTTAGTTAAAATGGAGCTACGTTAATTAGTTAGGAAATAAAACATTTTAACAAATTATTTAAGAAAATTTAATCAAACAACATTTTAAACATTTTAAGCATGGATGAAAGTTGGATATTATTAATCTACACATAATTCGAAGCATTTTACATATAAAGTTTGTTTAATTTGGATGCATGCATATTTAGTTATTGGCAAATTAAAATGATGGCATTTTCTGTAAATATGTATGCACCGGAAAATGCTAAAATCACACAGCAGAAAAAAAAACATACGTGGGCCAGAAGCAATACAGTGCAGCGGCCCCGAGAATGAATGAGGCCCAAGAGTAATTTGAGGTCCAGCGACTGAGTGTGTGGGAGCAAAAATAAGAGGAAAGAGGGAAAAAGAACTGGTGGCTCCCTGGGATTCGATCCCAGGACCTCCTGGATGTTTGCACTAGCAAATAACCACCGGGCTAGCTCAGTATCCATGATATAAAGAGCTCCCAGGATCTTTTGAGCCATTCAACAACTGGTCGAGCTTGGCCATGGCTGCAACGGCGACAACCGACGGCGAGGGCAAGCAAAAGCGACTGCCGTTGGTCTTATGAACCCACGGCGGGCATGCGGAAACATAAGACAGTGCACGCGTACTTGCGGAGAGCTGCGAGAGGGGCCGGAGCATAAGCCTCAAACAGAAGTTCTTCCCGGCCGAGGCACGAAGTGCGACTATGCGGCGGCTGCTGGGCGTGGGCGTGCGCGGATGCGTGTGCATGGAGGTGTGCATCGAAGGTGCAGCAAGGGCCGGAAAGAGTGACGAAGCCAGCGGGCATGTGCACAAGCAAGAAGCAGAGAAGAACAAGGCAGGCACGCAGAATAGCGGGCGAGCTCGTCGGGGAACTCCGACGACCAAAACTCGCAGAGGAGGGCATCAAAAGATGTTGCACTACAAGGCGACCCTAAAGGGCTACGAATGAATCGGAACATGAACGGGAACCTCGCCAGCGATGAGGTCCCATGGGTACGCATGGAAAACAGCGACGACGACGGGGTATGACAGGGAAGGAGCAGCGGCTCACCTTGGGGCTGCTGCTGGAGTCGGCGGACTCGTCGGGGTAGCCGAGGACCGGCGTCGGGCTGCGCTGATCGAGGCAGTGCTCGGCTCCGTGAAGAAGATGAAGCAGAGGAGGTAGACGATGACGAGGAACTTGTCGTTCCGCGACGATGAAGAGGACGAAGACAACGCCGGGGAAGAAGATCGTGGCGCCCTTGGGCCCTTCTGGCCCCTGGCCTTGCTAGAAGACGAAGAAGACGATGAGGAGGCCTCGCAAACGAGGGTGGAGCATGCTCGATGGTTCTCTTGTCCTCTATTTCTTGAGGAAGAAGGAGAAACAGAGGGAAGGAAAGGGGTGACGGCGGTAAGAGTGGGGAGAGGGAACCCTAGGGCGCGAGGCTGCGGTCCTTATAGGGGGGTGGCGCGAGGCTGTGGCTGCCCTCGTGGCCATGTTCCTCTAGTCATGGAGTTTTACTGCGAGAGAGAGGGAGGCGTGAGGTGGAAGAAAAAGAAGGGCAATGGGAGACTGGCAGGCGGGCCCGGCGTGGGTGTCCATCGTGGATTACCGCGGGAGGGCGAGCGAAGGAGGCTGGGAGCTGGCGCTGGGCTGCTGCTGCGCTGCTATTACTGGGCCGTGGCTGGGCTCCAGGTAAACCATTCCCTTCTCTTAAAACTTCTGTTTATTCAAATGAACAAAACAAACAGATTTTAAGCGAAAAAGGCCAGGGGTTTTAGGAAGGAAAAGGAATATACATGGATATATATCTGGTGTCCTGAAATTATGCACAATTTTAATAAATTGGTTTGGCAATTTTTAAAGGTAAAAACTAATTCAAGTTTGAATTGAATTCAAACTTGAGCCATTTTCGAACCCAACGAAAACAACTCCAACATGGGATGAAATTTGGCAGAGAGGGTGTAGGCATCATTTAGGATTTATAGGGATAGGTTGAACATTTTTCCGAACAGGAAAAATGCCACATGAAAAAAATAAATGGAATAAAGAAGAAAGGAGAAGTTTGGATGGGATAGAAACTTGGGTGAACTTGAAGAATGGTTGCTGATAGGTGCATGGTGAAAATAATGTGGTGGAGATAAGAATAAGAGGGGTCAACACAAGAACACACAACAAAACTTAAATATGCAAAACAAGGCATGATGATCATGATGCAATGCAAATGATGCAACAATGAATGCAACAAACAAAAAAAATCACACGACAAAACTCGGGATCCCTGGAAGGCATCTGGAGCGCCGGTCTCGGGGTGTCACAGCGCTCAACGTTGAGTTGAGCCTCCGTTGCCCGGTTCAAGTCTAGGACGTCTGGTTCTGCCTATAGGAGGGCCTCAATGGCAGTGGCATCCGCACGCTCCGTGTTGTGTTGAGCCTCTACCACCCGTTTCGCATCCACGACATGCGGTTCCGCCTACAGGAGGGCCTCGATGGCAGCGGCATCCGCGCGTTCCGCGTCGAGTTTAGCCTCCGCCTCCTGGTCCTCCTTTAGGATCACCAGGTTGAACCGCTGGTCCGCCTGCACCATGGGGGACTCGTACACTGGCACGAATCGACGTCCATTGTCTCATACGCATCGGGGGCCTTATGTGCCGTGATCTCCGCCATGAACATTGGATCGGCTTCGTCCTCCTCGGAGCTTGGCTCTAGAGAACTCGGGGATTGGCCCGTGGCAAAGCGAGCCTGGGAACGGAGGTTTGTGGCGCCGACCATCACCGTGATTTCTGCGTGGCACTCTGGCGTCAGGATCTTGTAGTACGTGATCTTACAGCGCACCATGGCTTTCTAGCAAACTAGGGGACGGTTGATGTGGGCTAGGGGATCGAAAGGTGGGGGAATAGGCTGGAGAGGAGGTGTGGTTTTGGGGCAGTGGTGACCGGCCAGCAAGTAGCTGGCATAGGCCGAGCAGCGAAGGTTCTGGTGTGAATAGTGGTTTCGGTGATGAAGGGATCGAAGGGAGTATATTGTACGTTCAAAAGCGAAACGAACATTGAATACCCTTTATATATGATTTGTTGATGCTATGATCACCGGTTCAAAATTTTGAATCCGCCTTAGGTATCACACAGGCACCCACTCGTTCTCTCTCGGTTTCATCTCAGGGTTTGGAGATCAATTGAAATAGGACTAGGGTGGGTACAGTACGTTCATTTCGCTTTTCAACATATAATATACTCCCTCCTATCCACACAGATCCCCTGGATCATTTCTATCATAGAAACACACCAAACCTTTATCTCCTTGCATGACACGCACTTGATCTCTCAACATCAATCGATCTCATCAAGATGTGTTGGGGCATGAACCGAATGGGATGTCAAAACTAAGATGGGAAGCGACACTTAGTGGAGGAAAAGTGAAACTTTAAATGATACTCGGCGGAATGTTCAAATGAGGCATGCGGGAGGATGGACTCGACCGGAGGGCGGCATGATCAATGGAGAAGAGGGTTGGAGAGGAATGAGAAATAAGCAACACCACATGATTATAGTTGAACGGCCCAAATAAACATTAAGTTGACTCGTTTTCCCTTACGTCTTGGTTAGGGAGTAAGATACTCCCTCTGTTTTTATTTACTCTACATATTAGGTTTGACTGAAGTCAAACATCATAAAATTTGACCAAATTTATAGAAAAAATATGAACATTTACAATAGCAAATCTATATGATGTGAAAGTATATTCAATGATGAATCTAATGGTATTGATTTGTTATTGTATATGTTATTATTTCTGTCTATAAACTTTATCAAAGTTTACAAAGTTTGACTTTGAGCAAAGCTAAAATGCGGAGTAAATAAAAACAGAGGGAGTACGCGTGGGACTAGTATATAGTTACTACTGCTGGAACATGGTAAGTTAGACCCCTAAATGCGGGCAAGGACCAGGCACACCTCAATTATTCCTTGGAACAGTCGGACACCTACATTAGCACACCATCCGACTACTTAATCAAGTGTTACGCTTCACTAGTTGAAAAGGAAAAGGGTGGTATCGTACCCAAAATCACCACACTTGGGGCTAGGGTAACAAGTACTATACCACATTTGAACTATGGCACAAAAACCACCTGTTATGCACCTAATGCGTAATGCGGAGCACTGACGCTCGAATTTGGCCAGGAAAACAGGGAAATTGACATGTTGGGCACACCTGTCGGCATGATGTGGCGCATACTAGTATAATGGAGGAGCTGGCCAACGACCTCCTCACCACCGGAAACCGCTCATGTGGGTCGTGGGGGCCAGCAACATGGAATAGCTCCCGCACCGCCTCTGGACACGGCGACCGTGGTGAGGGACATGCTCATCGTCGCTGGACACGCTCGGCCTGATGGTGCTAAGGGTGGCGTTAGCGCTATGGCAGGACCAGCAGATCAACACCCGGCTCGTCGAGGATGCACAGGGTGCCGAAGTGCGGGTGCCATGACGCATCCGCGGAGTGTTCTAGCGCAGCCAACTGCATCCCCAGGACCTGAGACCATGCCGGGTCATCTTGCTTTTTCAATGACATGTGGGGATCACATGTGAGCAAAGGGCATCTCCAACGTTTCTAATGAAGGAAATATGCATTCGAGGCAATAATAAAGATGTTATTTATATTTCCTTATATCATGATAAATGTTTATTGTTCATGCTAGAATTGTATTAATCGGAAACTTGATACATGTGTGAATACATAGACAAAACAAAGTATCCCTAGTATGCCTCTACTTGACTAGCTCGTTCATCAAAGATGGTTAAGTTTCCTGACCATAGACATGTGTTGTCATTTGATGAATGGAATCACATCATTAGGAGAATGATGTGATCGACAAGACCCATCAATTAGCTTTGCATAATGATCGTTTAGTTTCTCTGCTATTGCTTTCTTCATGACTTATACATGTTCCTCCGACTATGAGATTATGCAACTCCCGAATACCGGAGGAACACCTTGTGTGCTATAAAATGTCATAATGTAACTGGTTGATTATAAAGATGCTCCACAGGTGTCTCCGATGGTGTTTGTTGAGTTGGCATAGATCGAGATTAGGATTTGTCACTCTGTGTATCGGAGAGGTATCTCTAGGCCCTCTCGGTAATGCACATCACTATGAGCCTTGCAAGCAATGTGACTAATGAGTTAGTTACGGGATGATGCATTACAGAACGAGTAAAGACACTTGCCGATAACGAGATTGAACTAGGTATGATGATACCGACGATCGAATCTTGGGCAAGTAACATACCGATGACAAAGGGAACAATGTAAGTTGTTATGCGGTTTGACCGACAAAGATCTTCGTAGAATATGTAGGAGCCAATATGAGCATCCAGGTTCCGCTATTGGTTATTGACCGGAGATGTGTCTCGGTCATGTCTACATAGTTTTCGAACCCGTAGGGTTCGCACGCTTAACGTTCGATGACGATTTGTATTATGAGTTATGTGATTTGATGACCGAAGGTTGTTCGGACTCCCGGATGAGATCACGGACATGACGAGGAGTCTCGAAATGGTCGAGACATAAAGATTCATATATTGGAAGGTTACATTCGGACACCGGAATGGTTCGGGTCGTTTCGGATGAGTTTCAGAGTACTGTGGGTCACTGGAACCCCCCGGGAAGTTATTGGGCCTCATGGGCCTAGTGTGGAAGAGAGAAGGCCGGCCAGGGAGTGGCGCACGCCCCCTATCCCAAACCAAATTGGACTAGGGTTTGGGGGAGGCTCCTTCTCTCCTTCTCCTACTAGGAATAGGAAAGAGGAGGGGAATCCTACTTGGACCGGGGAGTCCTAGTAGGATTCCCAACACCTGGCGCGCCCCCTCCTTTATATACATGGCCAGGGGGCACTCCATAGACACACACGTTGATATTTTAGCCGTGTGCGGTGCCTCCCTCCACAGTTACACACCCCGGTCATACCGTCGTAGTGCTTAGGCGAAGCACTGCATCGGTAACTTCATCTTCACTGTCACCACGCCGTCTTGCTCACGGTACTCTCCCTCGGCCTCAACTGGATCAAAAGTTCGAGGGATGTCATCGAGCTGAATGTGTGCTGATCGCGGAGGTGCCATGCATTCGGTACTTGGATCGGTTGTATCACGAAGACATTCGACTACATCAACCGTGTTACTAAAAGCACCGCTTTCGGTCTACGAGGGTACATACGCACACTCTCCCCTCTTGTTGCTATGCATCTCCTAGACAGATCTTGTGTGATCGTAGGTAATTTTTTCGAAATACTGCGTTTCCCAACAGTGGCATCCAAGCTAGGTATATGCGTAGATGTTATATGCATGAGTAGAACACAAAGAGTTGTGGGCGATAATAGTCATAGTGCTTACCAGCAATGTCTTACTTTGATTCAGCGGTATTGTTGGGTGAAGCGGCCCAGACCGACATTACATGACCGCGTTCATGAGACTGGTTCTACCGACGTGCTTCGCACACAGGTGGCTAGTGGTTGTCTGTTTCTCCAGCTTTAGTTGAATCGAGTTTGACTATGCGTGGTCCTTGTTGAAGGTTAAAACAGCACACTTGACGAAAAATCGTTGTGGTTTTGATGCATAGGTAAGAACGGTTCTTGCTATAAGCCCGTAGCAGCCACATGAAACTTGCAACAACAAAGTAGAGGACGTCTAACTTGTTTTTGCGGGGCATGTTATGATGTGATATGGTCAAGACATGATGAGATATAAATTGTTGTATGAGACGATCATGTTTTGTAAAAGTTATCAGCAATTGGCAGAAGCCTTATGGTTGTCGCTTTATTGTATGAAATGCAATCGCTATGTAATTGCTTTACTTTATCACTAAGCGGTAGCCATAGTTGTAGAAGCAATAGTTGTTGAGACGACAACGATGCTACGATGGAGATAAAGGTGTCAAGCCGGTGATGATGGTGATCATGACGGTGCTTTGGAGATGGAAATCAAAAGCACAAGATGATGATGACCATATCATATCACTTATTTTGATTGTATGTGATGTTCATCCTTTATGTATCTTATTTTTCTTAGTACGGCGGTAGCATTATAAGATGATCTCTCACTAAATTTCAAGGTATAAATGTTCTCCCTGAGTATGCACCATTGCTACAGTTCGTCGGGCCGAGACACCACGTGATGATCGGGTGTGATAATTTCTACGTTCACATACAACGGCTGCAAGCCTGTTTTGCACACGCAAAATACTCAGGTTAAACTTGACGAGCCTACCATATGCAGATATGGCCTCGGAACACTGAGACCGAAAGGTCGAACATGAATCATATAGTAGATATGACCAACATCGTGACGTTCACCATTGAAAGCTACTTCATCTCATGTGATGATCGAACATGGTTTAGTTGATATGGATCACGTTGTCAGGACCCCGATCCTAAGTCACACCGATCAAGCATGTAACACATCATATCACTTTGCGGCCTCAGGCACGGTATTCCCACAGGTGCGACCTTACCTGGCCTGGGACCGTCTGTGCCTTTTGGATCACGTATATGATAGTGTCGCTAGCATCCAAATGACAAAGAACCCGGGCCGACATGACTAGTCATGAATCCAAAGTGGCACTAACTTACAGGGACATGCATACATGACCCGGTAACAAACGTGTCGGTCATCAACGTATGAACCCAAGTCATAGCAAGCTACAAGGACTTAAAGGAACAACACGTGACATTTCCCCAAAGGGACAGACACAGGAACGAAGAAGGACACATGCCGGCCAGCCTAAGTGTTCCGAAGCAGTAGCAAGCTACCATGGCTCAGTGGAAGAACTAGGAGACATTTCCCGGTAAGAGAGGCTATCAAGAATAAACAACTAGGTTGTTGTATCCCACACATACCAAGCATTTCAATAACATACACACAATATGCTCGATATGTGCAAATACAACATGGCATCACAACAAAACTCTATGACTCAAAGTATTTATTCATTAGGCTCCGAGGAGCCAGATATTACAAACATGGGTCTGATGACCCAACATTCAAGTCATACAAGCAAAAAACACATGCAGAAGCTTAGCTTGTCTGAGTACAGACAACTACAAATGAAAAGGCTGAGAAGCCTGACTATTTACAAGATCCTGGCGAGGGTACAAGATCGTAGCTAAGGTAACAAGCTAAACATCGAAGTCCACGCGTAACTACTAGTGAGACTGAAGTCTCTCTGCAAAAACATAAATTAAGCAAACGTGAGTACAAATGTACCCAGCAAGACTTACATCAGAACTAGCTACATATGCATCAGTATCAACAAAGGGGTGGTGGAGTTTAACTGCAGCAAGCCAACTTTGACTCAGTGGCTATCCTGTACTACGATTGCAAGTAACTCTTTTGAGGTGGCGCACACAAGTCCACATATTCACCATAGCACTCACGCTTATCTTGCGCATTTTAGAGTATCCACTTTCAGTTGTCTATGAACTGTATAAGCAACCCAGAGGTCCTTTACCACGGATGCGGCTATTCGTAGATCATATTAACCCTGCAGGGGTGTACTTCTTCACACACGCTCCCGCCACTTACCACCATGTACACGTCGTGTATCTCGGCAACCTTCAAGCGGAAGCCCGGCGAGGGAGTCGGCCACGACCTGACTAACCACACAAATCTCTAGTCTAGGTCTGTCGCCTATTAGGGTTCCATCCGCAAGGAGATCTAGCCAGGGTGTCGCTCACAGCCCCAAACAATGTGTACAGGGTTCCCAAGCCCACCTCGTCGGATTGATCTACGCTTGTTACACCGTGCCACGGTGCCTAGTCTGTCCCAAGCCCACCTGTACCGGGTGCCACTTGGTAGACTACTAACACAACCTACAAACACCAGAAACTAGTTGCAACTTTGGGACAGAGATCAAGGCAATTAATAACTTGAGAGCGGCACTTAAGCATTCCAATGCGTGGTAGTAGCTGTTCATGGATCACAAACCTAGAACTCAGTTCCTGAGGACGGTTTCAATGAGAGAACCCACCATGTACTCCTACATGGCCTCTTACCGCTACCTTTACCAAATCGTGTTCACACACTTATCTCTCAATAGTAGGACATGTTCACTCAATTCCAATTCATCCCTGATGAATGACTCAACTCTAAGCAGTAGCAGGCATGAGAACAAGCATGAATGATTAGGCACATCAGGGTTCAAACAACTCATAGTCATGCTAGTGGATTTCATCTATTTACTATGGCAATGACAGGTCATGTAGAGGAAAGGGGTTCAACTACCGTAGAAGGTAACAGTTGAAGTGTTGTCGTTTTAATGCAGTAAAAGAGAGCAGAAGCGAGAGAGTGGGATTGTATCAGAATGAACAAGGGGGTTTTGCTTGCCTGGCACTTCTGAATATAGTATAGCTCTTCATCGGTGTCATCGAACACATCGATGGAACAACGTCTACTGATAGGGGACAATTACCGGCAACAGAGAAGAAACACAATCAATGCGATGCAACAATATGATGCATGAATGTGACATGGAAATATGCTGTGGTTTGAGATAATGCAACTAGCAACAATTTAAATGAAGTTGGTTTGAATCCAAGATTCAAATTCAAACTCCATATGTTATTATTCACATGCCATTTAATTGATTTGACCTAATGAGTAGGTTTAACTTGCTTTAACATGCATGTAAACAGTATCATTGGATAGATTGGATTTTTCTGACCATTTTTCATATATAAATTATTTCATTATGAGCTATAGATTATTTTCTATATTTTTTAGATGTTTTGGGCATTTTCTGAAAATAAATAAATCATTTAGATTTATTTAAATTCCAGAAAGCTTTGTTGCGTCAGCATGACGTCTATGTGACATCAGCAAGTCAACAGGAGCCGGTACAGGTCAAACCTGACCTGTGGGACCCATTTGTTAGTGTCACATTACTGGCATGGGTCACTGACGGGTGGGTCGGTCAAGGGGCACGTCAGCAAGGTCACCACTGACGCGTGGGGCCATTGTGATTAGTTAAAACTAAACAGGAACTAGCTATGGTTAATTAAGGGTGTGAGGCCCATATGTAAGTGAGAGAGGGTTGGTTAATTAGCATGTGATTAGCCCTAACTAGGTGGCCATGTCTGCAGTCGCTAGAGTTCGGCCGATGACGACCAAGAGCGCGGCGGATGTTCACGGAAGTGGCTCGGGTTTCACCTACAGGAGACGGTTTGGGCCGCGGGCGGTACCGTTGGAAAGCTGGCACTCGGCCGCATACAACGGAGGTGGAGGGAGGCCCTGGGTTGCCAGAGTTGGGCTCGGCGATGAGGTCAAGCGGCGGCGGGGCTCGGGTTCTAGTGGGCGCAGGGCTGCAGCTCGCGTATGGTGAACGGGGTGGCACAAGAGGCATCTAGGGGCAGCATAATCACGCCTGTGCCACGGGAGCGCGGGCTCGCCGGCCTTGGTGGACGGCAGCCTCGGTTGCTCACAGGGCGGCGACTAGAGGAGAAACACGCCGACGGGGAGAGGGATGAGAGGTGCAGGAGCTCACATGGAAGCAGAGGAGAAGGTCAGCGAGCTCGGGGACGACTTGGAGACGGTGAATCGGAGCCGGCGATCTTCGGTGCTCGTCGGTGAAGACGACGACGATGGCGTCACTGCAGGGCTCCCAGCGTTGTGTGTGTTGATGGAGACGATGTACGCAATGAGTGCGGAGCTTCCAGACAAGTGGGTAGGCGAGGGGAGGCTAGTGGGCACGGCGGCGGTGAGCTGCGCGCTGCGAGTGTGTTTGGGCGGCTGCGGGAGAGAGAGCCGGAGCGGTGGGGAGAGGCCAAAGAGGCGAGGGAGTGGGCGAGCGGGTGTTGGGCTTCTCCAGACGCGGATGGGCTTGAAGGGGAGGCCGCCAGCATGAAGCAGGATGTGGAAACCTCATGTGCATGTGCGGGCGACACGGTGTTGTCCTCCTGCAGGAGCTAGGAGATGACTGGAAGAAGGCCAGGTGGGCTGGGCTGCATAGCTGGTCCGGCAACAGTAGCAGGCTGTGCAGGTAGGCTGAGGTAAGTTCTGATCTGTTTTACTTTTCTTCTATTTTCTATGAATTTATTCATTTGCGACTCATTCAAATTCAAAAGTAAATCAAAGCAAGGCAAAACCTTGTGAATATTTGTATGTTGCCATTATGGACTTTTCCAAAGGCACATAAATAATTCCAGGGCCTTTTGAAATATATTCTATATGAAATGAATACAATCCAAAATTCAAATACTTATTGATTTGATTTCAAAGGCCCAAAATAAATATCCCCGAGACTCCAAAAATATTGGTTTGAATTTTACCTCGTGGCAATATTTTTATAGCTTAACAGGAACATTTTCTTGGGTTTATGTGAAGCAATTTTTAATATTGATCATTTTTTAGAAAAGATCTCTGAGGATTTCCACTTTCCCCAATTCACATTTAAATGGAATTTAAACATGATGCATGGATGCCACTCACTGATGCAACTAATTACAAAGAAGAATTCTAGGGCTGTGACAACTCACCCCCACTAAACAAGAATCTCATCCCGAGATTCAAGACGTGAGGTAAGAAGACAGAGGGGGCACAAGGCCAACACAATCTTCTCGATCCAAATGCCCTTCTCAAAGATGTTGATCCACCACATCATATGATTATGACATCCTTGCCTTCGAGAACTTCATCCAACATGGCAATGAGAGGAAAGGAAAACTCTAAAGAGTCGATCTTCTCGAAGATCGAGCAACTGACGGTCAACTCACATAATGAGACATGGTAACATCTCTCGAGTTGAGTCACAAAACACACATCAGGGTGATGGAAAGAAACAGATGACGAAAGTTTAATTGGGTAGGCAAGAATCCCACGCCTAAGTAAGACTGTGCATAGGTTTGAAAGTAGCGAGGAAGCAATTGCCATGATTCCATAACCGGACACCTTC
Source organism: Triticum aestivum (assembly GCF_018294505.1). Taxonomy (NCBI): domain Eukaryota; kingdom Viridiplantae; phylum Streptophyta; class Magnoliopsida; order Poales; family Poaceae; genus Triticum; species Triticum aestivum. Next base: position 325,447,325 of record NC_057812.1, read on the forward strand.
GGGGAGGTGACTCGTAGAGATCTTCCCTAGAGTGGCAAAAGAATTACTTTTGACATGGAAATCATTGAAACTCTCCATACTAGCCTAAGGCAAATCACAATGATTGTTTGAAGGAGTTCAAAAGAATGGCATACTCGGACTAGAATGGATGATGTGGACTACCTTGTTGAAGACAACACAGTTGATGCTTTTTACTTATCATCAGAAATGGATGGGACCCATGGTAGGACCACTTTTGAAGATGATCCTGAACATCAATTACTAAGAGGGCAACCTATGGGAAATTGGCACCATGGCGGTGCAAGCTGGGAACAAAATGCTTGGGAATGTTCCAACCATCATATCTGCTTGAGATTCAGATCTGGCATGATACTTCAGACTCAACATGTCTGAAAATAAGAATTGCAACACAAATCGACGAGATAATGTTGCGAGATTCTCAGGAAATGGACTATGGTAGTAAGCTCCAAAACATGAGCTGGTTCTGCCACACACATGTGAACACGCTATCCCAAACAAGCATGGCCACATGGTAGTCTTACAACAAAACACTACCGATTTCTGGTAGGGAACCATCATTGAGGATATCGAAGTCCTTTTATAAGCCCGATTTAGCTCTTAAGAAGGAGCTTCTTCACCTTGAACAAATCTATCAATGGCTTTGTATGCTAGAAACACATATGAAATGAAGGCGGCCAACCTATCAAACCATAGAGTACTTCACACATGCGTGACTAACTTGGGACGATTCCAGAGGAAGCTAAAACAAGCTTTCTCGAATTCACGGCGGCAACTTGGATCAAATGCACATGAATTAGAGGAAGTCTCTTCTTTCATCCAGACATATGCTTCATGAGCTAGCATGAAGAAATGCTTACAAAAGTTTCCAACACTAACTTAGATGTTCAACATGAATCATGGACAAGATGAAATGTTGATGATGATCTCAACAACAGATCATCGAGATTTCCATGAAGATGGAATTCCAAAACTATGTGAACAAGGTTATAACATTGGTTAGACCCAAAAGATATAATGATGTCTGCTCAAGGAAATAACCACGAGTAAGACAACATTCCAAATATCATTGGTTCTGAGTTAATTTGACGATAGCCCACACTCAAATCAAACTTTGGATAAGACAATAGATCCAACAATTGATCACGAAGATCAATTGATGAAGATATCATGTCTCTTCAACACACATATACAAAGAGATATCCCTTTGGAATGAACTAAGTCGGATAAAGCTTTTATCTTCCAACCCTACAAGTTGTTGTTTAGCTTAACCAACTAGCTTAGGGATATCCAACACGGATTCTTGGAGAAGGGGTGGTTTACAAGAAACCAACTTGATCACGAGCTCAACATAACAGTCAGGGAACAACCTGGTAACACTCCCGAGAGGATATTCGGGAAATCACGAACCACCGATATGCTACTAAGCTCGAGAACAATCTTGCTTTTGAGGCTAATTGATGTGATCAACTAGGCAAGGGATTAACACAATGCTAACTCTTTGATCAATGAGTGCACCAGGAAATATGGACTAGGTAGCACGATCAATCGTAGGATGATGATTCAATAACCAGCATGCTAAGAATGAGAGTATTGTCCATTAAATACCAAGCAAAAGAGTTGCTAGGAGTATTGATTTCACACCTCACAATTCACTTGTCGGTATTTCAGTTACAATAACACGGGGACCAAGAAATGAACAATGATGGCGAGGAGTATCACCGCATCAAGAATTCATAAGAGATGGTGTAATTCTCATGACATTCCTGGCATAAAGAGGGCAACACCCCAAGGTAGAACAGAACAAAAGTTGAATTGGCATTTTGATCTTCGGGATACAACTGCTTAGACCCAATCATGGAAATGGATAAGGTACCGGAGTTTGTTTCTCCTAGTCATTCCGAAATAGAATGGCTTGATGGACCATAAGTAGGCATCGATGAACATGAATGCACAACTATTCTTGACTATCAAGTGATAGACTAGGGTCGGAATACAGCTGAGGAGGGTCAACTCAAGGAACATATAACCTTATGAGTTGTGGATGCATAGATTAGTATGTCGAACCAAGTTTAACAGGTTTCTTCCGGATAACCCATGCAGAGAGGTAGGACTGGCAGAGTCACAATATAGAATGGGGAACTCATTGAGAGCACTCTTGTTGTGATCTTTTGGTTCAAGGAATTTCTGCCATAAGCAGTTCATGGTATTTGGAAGAAGGAAATACCACAGACCTCAAGGACTATTACATAGGCTACTAATATCCTAAAGGAACGAGAAACACTGTCAACAGGAAGTGAGTAGAGTGATTCTTGGGTCAAGAACCCATGAGTAGAATACCTACTACTAAATGGCATCACGGGATGCTTTCGAGAATGATGGCCAGAATCATCACACTGGGAATACGAGTCAGAGCTAGATTACTAGGTGGTTCTCTAAGACACCTAGGGTCATAATAATAGCTTCAACATATATGTCGAGGCAGTGGAGTAACTCAACACACTGATTAGTGTGGTTAATCTGGCCCAAAGGAACATCGACAATGGGAAGAAGGGATTTACAAATGCATCAGACTATTTAGAAACTTGGGATGACTCGGAGAACATAATGGCTGTAAATGGTCAAAAAGATTTGAGGCATCCTGCAAAATGGTGGCATAACCACTGAACATCACAATATCAAGGTTCCGAGACCATCTGTTAACGCACAGAAGTAGTAGGAACTGAACTGGGCTTGAATCCATCAATCCTATAAGTCTACGGATTAGTAACACATGAACTTGATAGAAAAATGAGAAGCCTAGTTCTTAATCCCCGCAGAAAAGAAGACGTTGACTCAGATCAGAAGGGCATAAGGTAAAGGAGTAAAAAGAGTGAGGGAGTCCTGGATTAGGGGATCTCCGGACAGCCGGACTGTCGGACTATGAAGATACAAGATTGAAGACTTTCTCCCGTGTCCGGATGGGACTCTCCTTGGCGTGGAAGGCAAGCTAGGCAATACAGATATGTAGATCTCCTCCCTTGTAACCGACTCTGTGTAACCCTAGCCCCCTCCAGTGTCTATATAAACCGGAGGGTTTAGTCCGTAGGACAACAGATAATCATACCATAGGCTAGCTTCTAGGGTCTAGCCTCTATGATCTCGTGGTAGTCAACTCTTGTAATACTCATATCATCAAGAACAATCAAGCATGACGTAGGGTTTTACCTCCATCAAGAGGGCCCGAACCTAGGTAAACATCGTGTCCCCTGCCTCCTATTACCATCCGCCTTAGACGCACAGTTCGGGACCCCCTACCCGAGATCCACCGGTTTTGACACCGACATTGGTGCTTTCATTGAGAGTTCCACTATGTCGTCACTATAAGGCTTGATGGCTCCTTCGATCATCGGTAACGATGCGGTCCAGGGCGAGGTTTTCCTCCCCGGACAGATCTTCATATTTGGCGGCTTCGCACTGCGGGCCAATTCACTTGGCCATCTGGAGCTGATCGAGCGTTATGCCCCTGGCCATCAGGTCAGATTTGGAAACTTAAACTACACTGCCGACATCCGCGGAGACTTGATCTTCGATGGATTCGAGCCCATGCCAGGTGCGCCGCACAGTCACGATGAGAATGACATAACTCTGCCGTCGGACAGTATTAGGGAGATCGCATCTGCAACTTCTCCGGCCGTCAATTCGGGGCGAATTGCGCCATCCGAGAGCGGAGGGATAGACCCCGCCATGGAGGCCGCACTTTCAGTGGCGATAGAGCCAGATACTGACTTCACCCATTACGAGAGCCGTGCCGCTGAACCACTGGACTCGTCTCCGGCCACGGACTCCAAGCCGCCTGCATCCGTGCCCATCGAATCCGACTAGGCACCGATCATGGAGTTCACCTCCGCAGATATATTTCGGCACTCGCCTTTTGGTGATGTGCTAAATTCGTTAAGGTCTCTCTCCTTGTCGGGAGAGCCTAGGCCGAACTATGTCCGGCTAGAATGGGATGCGGACGACGAAGAAATTCGCTGCCCACCCACCACCCACTTAGTAGCCACTGTCGACGATTTAACCGACATGCTCGACTTCGACTCCGAAGACATTGACGGTATGGACGACAATGCAGGAGACGAACAGGAACCACCGCCCATAGGGCACTGGACCGCCACCTCATCATATGATATATACATGGTGGACACTCCCAAAGAAGGCAACGGCGACGAGACAGTGGAGGATGACCCCTCCAAGAAGCAACCCAAGCGCTAACGTCAGCGGCGCCGCTCTAAGTCCCGCCACAGCAAAAGTAGTGATACCGGCATAGGAGATAATAAAACTCCAGATAGTGCCGAAGACAACCACAACCCCCTCCAGTACAATGTAGAGCGGGAGGATGAACAAGCTAGCCCTCCAGAGCAGGCGACGAGGAAATTCGCTGCCCACCCACCACCCACCTAGTAGCCACTGTCGACGACTTAACCGACATGCTCGACTTCGGCTCCGAAGACTTCGACGGTATGGACGACGAAGCCGGAGACGAACAGGATCCACCACCCTCAGGGCACTGGACCGCCAGCTCCTCATATGATATATACATGGTGGACACCCACAAAGAAGCCAATGGGGACAAGAAAGCGGAGTATGACCCCTCCAAAAAGCAACCCAAGCGCCGACGTCAGCGGCGCCGCTCTATGTCCCGCCACAGCAAGAGGAGTGATATCGGCACAGGAGATAATAACACTCCGGATAGCGCCAAAGACAACAACAATCCCCTCCAGCACGGTGTAGAGCTAGAGGACGAACAAGCTAGCCCTCCAGAGCAGGCAGCAGATGGAGAACCGGAGGAGGACAAATATATGCCTCTCTCCGAAGACGAGGCGAGCCTCGGTGATGAGGAATTTATCGTGCCTGAGGATCCCGTCGAGCAGGAGCGCTTCAAGCGCCGGCTTATGTCCACAGCAAATATCTTGAAGAGAAAGCAACAACAGCTTCAAGCTGACCAAGACTTGCTAGCAGATAGATGTACCGAAGTACTTGAGGCCGAGGAATACGAACTAGAGCGCCCCTCCAAGAGTTACCCAAAACGCAGGTTGCTACCTCACTTAGAGGAGGAAGCATCGAAACCTCCATCACCAGTGTACGATGCGGCTGACTGGCCACCGCGTGGCCGAGACAGAAGGGCGTTTCATCCTGAAGTTCAACCTGCACCCCGCCACCACTCAATCAAAAATACCAAGGTCTGGGGCAACACACAGGACCTGCGAGACGTATTGGACAGCAGGGAAAAACTCGCAAGGTCAATATACGGGTCACGGGCGCGCGCGCCAACACAGGACGATGATCGTCGCGCCGGATACACCAAAGATAAATCCAGCCGGGCCAAATACAGCAGACAAGACTCATATGAACTGCGTCGTGATATAGCCCGACACAGAGGCGCCGCACACCCCCTATGCTTCACTGATGAAGTTATGGATCACGAATTCCCTGAGGGTTTTAGACCCGTTAATATCAAGTCGTATGATGGTACAACAGATCCCGCTCTATGGATCGAGGATTTCCTCCTTCACATCAACATGGCTCGTGGTGATGATCTACATGTCATCATGTACCTCCCACTAAAACTCAAAGGACCAGCTCAGCATTGGCTCAATAACTTGCCAGCAGACTCCGTCGGTAGTTGGGAGGATTTGGAAGATGCATTCCTTGACAACTTCCAAGGCACTTATGTGCGACCACCAGATGCTGATGACTTGAGCCATATAACCCAGCAGCCAGGGGAATCGGCCAAGCAATTCTGGACACGGTTCCTGACCAAGAAAAACCAAATTGTTGACTGTCCGGATGCAGAGGCCCTAGCGGCATTCGAGCATAACATCCGCAACGAGTGGCTTGCCCGCCACCCTGGCCAGGAGAAGCCAAAGTCTATGGCATCCCTCATGACACTCATGACCCGCTTTTGTGCGGGTGAGGATAGCTGGCTGGCTCGCAGCAACAACACATCAATGAATCCGGGCACTTCGGATACCAAAGATGCCAACGGCAGACCACGTCGTAATAGACCAAAGCGCCATAACAACGGCGATAACAACGATGATACGGCAGTCAATGCCGGATTCAGAGGCTCTAGATCCCGTCAGTGGAAAAAGCCATTTAAAAGAAGTACTCCAGCTCTGTTCAGTTTGGATCGCATACTGGATCGCTCGTGCCAAATCCATGGCACCCCCGACAAGCCAGCCAATCACACCAACAGAGAATGTTGGGTGTTCAAGCAGGCCGGCAAGTTAAATGTCGAAAACAAGGACAAGGGGCTGCATAGTGATGACGAGGAGGAGCCCCGGCCGCCGAACACAGGAGGACAGAAGGGGTTCCCCCCACAGGTGAAGACGGTGAACATGATATAGGCAACCCACATTCCCAAGAGGGAGGGAAGCGTGCACTAAGGGACGTCTATGTGATGGAGCCCGTCGCCCCGACGTTCAACCTATGGTCCGCTTGTCCGATCACCTTTGATCGCAGGGACCACCCCACTAGTATCCGTCATGGCGGATCCGCCACACTGGTCCTAGACCCCATCATCGACGGATTTGACCTCACCCGAGTCCTTATGGACGGCGGGAGCAGCCTGAACCTGCTCTATCAGGATACAGTGCGAAAAATGGGTATCGATCCCTCGAGGATCAAACACACCAAAACCACCTTTAAGGGCGTCATCCTAGGTGTAGAGGCCCATTGCACGGGCTCAATCACACTGGAAGTGGTCTTCGGATCACCAGACAACTTTCGAAGCGAGGAGTTAATCTTCGATATCGTCCCGTTTCGCAGTGGCTATCAGGCACTGCTCGGACGAACATCATTTGCAAAATTTAATGCAGTACCGCATTACGCATACCTCAAGCTCAAGATGCTAGGACCTAGGGGGGTCATAATAGTAAATGGAAACACAGAATGCTCACTCCGCATGGAAGAGCACACCGCGGCCCTCGCAGCAGAAGCACAAAGCATCCTTTTAAGGAAAAACACTAGTTCGGCGTTCCAGCCCCCGGACACCTTCAAGCGAGTCCGGAGTAAACTGCAACAGGATCGCGTGGCACGTTCAGAGCTCGCCTAGCAATTCGGCCCCCGTCCCAGTCCCAGCCAAGCGACAAAATCCGTGCCGCGCGTACATAATTATGCACTAAAAATACCATGGACATAGGCGGGGGCACGATCAGGGCACGTCCCACAATGCGTCTTAACGGCCCTAGGGTGTATACCTTTATCATTTCATTTCTCTTTCAGGGCCTAACTCTCTGGAAGCCCTTTCCGGCAGTACGATTGCCAGACACAGTACGAGAAGGAACAACCAAGGCGGCAAGAAGCTAAGATGTACACAGGAACCCTCAGGTGGTCTCTAATATTAATCGATATACCCTCTTTCTACTATCCATACACAGCTTGCCCTTGGATAGGACATGTGAAATAGTCCCACTTTCTGCTTATTGCACTACTTGTACCAGTACGCTTCGATGTATTATTTAAATAACAATGCATAACATTAGTCTATTATTGCATTATTTATCCTTTTTTCTCTTATATGTTCATTTATGACAATCCGCACCCGTATATTCAGGTACGGTCAGTATTCCAGGGGCTTTCATTTACCCCATAATACGACGCGAGAAGTCCGAACACTTTCAACAATGCGGCACCCCGAACTTATAACACTATATGAATCAACTCAGAATCATGTCTTGGGTCAATAGTTGGGTTTGCCCGGCTCCCATGCTTCGGTACCTTACATTCCGCTATATCGGCTCAGGTAGCGGTGGGAGAACTACTGCGATTGTGTCCCGGTTCTTCCGGACGAGCACCTTAGTAGAGAAAGCCGAAAACTGACTGTCATGATAAGGCGAGAGACTAGTCACTGTTCGAGAGGTCTCAAGTCCTTAAAGACTTTTTCCGCTTCGGGAAAGGAGTCAGCCTTGTCCGGCTTAGGCATGTATAGCGCCCCAAATTCGGTCTTCCAAATATTAGGGGCTTCGCTAACATTTAAAATTGTAGATTTCTATGGCTAAGTGAGAGTGATAAAGCCTTATAGTCCGATTGCCTGGTTCGTTGTGCTGAACACCTCCCTTGAAGGACCCAAAATTGGGGTAAAGAGTGCTCAGGTTTATCCCGAACACCCCAGTACTAGTTACATGGGGGCAGAAGCCGACGACTGGCCAACTCTCAGATTTTATAAACGACCGCACAAAAGGTAATATTTTAAATTAAAAAGCGTTGCATAGAGCAGATAAACTCGTTTCACATTACAGGATCACATGAACATGTTCATTCAAAAATTACATCCTTGGCGCATTCATCCGCCACAAGGCGGGAACCCTTCAGGACACTCTCATAATACATCTCGGGGCAGCTATGCTCCTTGCCCTCCAACGGCCCCTCCTTCACCAACTTCACGGCGCCCAGCTTCGCCCAGTGCACCTTTGCCCGGGCAAAAGCCCCGCGCGCACCCTCGATGTAGATGGATGGTTTTATAACTTCAAGCCATGGGCAGGCATCCACAAGCCGCCGCACCAGACCGAAGTAGCTGCCGGACAGGGGCTCGCCAGGCCACATCCGGACTATAAGGCCCCTCATGGCCTGTTTGGCCACCTTGTGAAGCTCGACCAATTGCTTCAGCTGGTTGCTCAAGGGCATGGGGTGTTCGGTCCCAGTATATTAAGACCTGAACAACTTTTCCGTCGAGCTCTCCTCTAGAGCTTGGTAAAACTCCGAGGCATCCAGTACACTGCGGGGAAGATCTGCGAACACTCCTGGAGAGCTCCAAACTCGGGTAAGAAAAAGGAAAGTTTCCTTCACATGCTTGCTTTGCATAATGAATGCCTTACCCGCTGCTATCTTCTTCACCGTATCAATCTCCTAGAGGGCCTTGTGGGCTTCAGCCTTGGCGCTCCGGGCGCTTTCAAGCGCCTGCGCGAGCTCAGACTCTCACGTCTTAGAGTCAATCTCCAAGGACTCATGTTTCTTGGCGAGAGCCTCAAGCTCTTGCTGCACCTCGCCTACTTGGGCTTCTTGATTTTCCCGCTCACAACGCTCCTTGGCCGCTTTGTTTTCAGCCTCGTACAACGCCTTCTTCAGGGTCGCCACCTTGGTCGTGGCCACTGACAAATTCATGATGATCCTATTATTTTACAACTGAACTTCTTTTTAAAAGCGTGGACAAGGTATTGCTTACCTTTGCTATCCTCAAGCTGCCTCTTGGTAATGCTGAGCTCATTCTCGGACCGCTCGAGGTCCTGCTTTAGTGCAGAGACCTCCGCAGTACGTGCGGCAGCGGCCAGCAGTGAAGCCTGCACATACACATTGATATATTCTGATTAGACTCCTGAGTCATCATTTGATCCTCTATTCGGCCTTTCTTCTCAAACACCGAACAGAGCATCAGGGGCTACTATCTATGTGGTAATACTTTCTTATACTTTGATTGCTTACCTCAAAGCCTGTTAGGAGGCTGGCTCAAGCTTCGGTCAGTCCGTTTTTGGCGGACTGAACCTTCTCGATCACCACACTCATGATAGTGCGGTGCTCTTCATCGATGGAGGCGCTGCGAAGCACTTCCAGCAAGTTGTCCGGTTCCTGTGGATGGACAGAGGACACCGGAATGGGTGGCTAGCCCCCTTAATGGGGCATCGCCTGCCGGAGTCCGGAACCATCGAAGGTTCCGGCGTGGTATTCGGCTGGGGGCCGAACTCGGAGCCCGTGGGAGTTTTGCTCCCTTTGTACTCAGGGTCCGGGAGGTTGCCTCGAGGCGCCCCCGGGACCACCTCCCCTCGGCTTGGTGCCTTTCGAGACAGCACCTCGACGTTGTCCATAGGGCGAGGGGTGGAGGCGGTCGGAAGAGAACCACTGTTCATATCTCATGAGTCCAATGAACCGCTCGACGAGGATACATCGAGATGAGCTCAAGACGGACTGCATAATCATGTTAGGCATGAGGAAAAGCAGTGCAATAAAACATACCATGAATTACTATGGTGTCCGGATACTTACAACTTCGCGAGGGGCTTGACCCTGGGTAGCCACTTGTCGCCACTGTAGGCGGCCGTC